>NC_088348.1:26337500-26495000 GCF_036884655.1 Musa acuminata AAA Group | reverse complement strand
CTTCCTCTTAATCTTCTGTGTTCGATCCTTCCTGCCATAAGCATTTTGAGTTCTTCTCCTGTTCATGCAATCCAGATTTTTGGAGATTCCTTTTGCTTCATCAGATAATAATTATATCTTGTGGCTCTTGGGACGGTCTGCTTAATCTTCTGTCTTCAGTCCTTCCTATCATAAGCTTTTGCAGTTTGTTCTCCTGTTCCTGCAATTCAGGTTTCTGCACATGCTTAGTGAGAAGCATTTACTTTCTGAAAGCTCAAACTCAAATATGACGATATATCCTTACACCATCGGTGATTTTTTGTTGTTGCATGAATCAGTGATCTCTATATGTATCCAATACAGTTCTTGCTCATTGTTTTTAAGGTTAGAAGAGCTCACATAGTACCAGAGGCAGAGGCAGACATGGGCACAAAGATGAAGAAGGGTATCTTAAAGCCCCTGAAATATTTTTCCCAAATATTTGGTATGCCAAAACACTCTTGGATCTCCTTGTGATTGGTTTCTGATGGTGCACGAGTCTTCAACTGAGAAGCAATTCTTTCACCACAGACAAGGAGGAAGCTGACATGCAGATTGGGTTTCCAACTGATGTTAAACATGTGGCACACATAGGATGGGATGGACCCAGTGTTAGTTCCCCAAGCTGGGTAAATTTAGTAGTCCTAACTGAGGCCAGAAAGGAATTCATGTTTTGGATGCTGTTCATTGGTTTCTGTTCACAGCTTTGATCTCTCATTTCAACTGTGCATAGATGAAGGAGTACCATTCAGCACCACTCGGCTCTTCCTGTGGAGAAGATGGCAGGGAAAGCTCCCCCCCAGAGTCATGGGGCTCTCAAGGTTAGAATTGCTACCAACTGATTTCTTCAAGAATGCAACACCCAATCTAGATTTTGCTACATGAAAGCATCAAAATTATTTCTATAACCATCTTCATCTTCTGGTGTATCATTCTTGAGATTTGCCTGATGGTAAGTCAATTAACCTGCTTCTTCACCACTTCGTCTACGTGAAGATTGGAGTCGATAAGCTCTATGATCAGTTTCATCTGGTCATCATCATACACATCAGAGCTTCAATCTTCCTTCTAGTAATGTCACTCTTGAGATTAGTCTGAAGCAAGCCATTAAGACCACACCTTACCCCCTTTAACCACATGAAGATTGAAGTAGTGTTTCATGAATGAAAACGATGCAGATCAGTTGATCACCAGTTTTATGCACAATTTAGTGTTTGCTATCATCAAAATATGCTCCATGATCAAGTACATCTGGCCATCATCTGCTTCTTCACCACTCGAACTACATGATGCAGGTAGCTGATCACCAGTTTAGTAGCAGAACATCAAAGAAGACAAAATCTAGGAATCAGACTATCCTGTTCTGCATTACTATAAATAACAGAAGCTGAATTACATTTTATGCAGATTCTATTGATACAAAAAAGGAATTTGGCATCACAAAGTTAATTGCAACCCAACTATTTCTGCTTCAACTACTGCTGGGAATTTGTGTAGCTGATGCAGAGTTCAGCAGTAGTTCACCAAAACATGCATCAGTGCAGGCTACACATCTCACTTTGTGGTTTGGGTTATGTGATGATACCTTGCAATTGCTGCTGCAGAGTTTGCAAGCGGAGGGATGGAAGACTCATCAGTTCGACAAGCGGCGGGGCGCTCAAAGCCCAGCTCTTCTGCAGTCGAGCCATCTCCCGACTCCCCCGACTTGCTCCCTGCGTCCACCAAACCCAAGCATTCAAGACGGCACCAATCGGATGGAAGCATGTCGGGCGACTCCGCCGAAGCGCCGCGGCGCAGCCGGAAGCCACGCAAGAAGGAAGCGGCCGGGCCGTCGGACTCACCGGGGCAAGACATGCCAGCCATCCCCAAGCAGTCACACCGGAAGAAAAACAAGGGCTCTTCGAGCACCGGGGGCTCGGTGAAGAGCTCCAAGTCGAAGGCCCCAACGTCGGCGCCGCCCGCAGGTGAGGAGAGCAACACCAAGCCGTCGTCAGAGGCGGCGGAGGAGGACTACAGGGTGCAGTGACCAAAGAAGCTGCTGCATCGCTGTTGGTTTGGTTGAGGCCGAGAAACAATGTTAATGTTGAGTGTTATGAGATAGGAAACACCACAAGGGAATTGTATGTTGTGAACAAAGCCAACTAATCTATGATTCTTTGCATGATGCCATTGTCTGCACTCTGTTCTTGGCTTCAGAAGACACTATTCATTATTTATTCTAGGATGGTAGGAAGATCTTATGATGAAATATCATTTTGATTATTTATTTATTTTATTAAAAATATTATTCTTATATCTAAATATAACCGGATTTTGATACACCGGGCTCCTTTTATTAAGGATTGAGAATTCAAGATCTTATCGAACAAATTTTTAAAAGCGTCAACTAACTAAACTCATAGAACCTTGATTATTGATAGTAAAATTTAAGATATATATATGTGGCTTCTTCTATTGTTCTCTTACTAGTATGAACTTTTACCAAAAATTAATTGATATTTGGGATCGCTTGATAATGTTCCAACTATTTTAGATCGACAATATGAATATTATATAAAATAATATCATTAATCAAATTTAAAATATTAAAATATTTATTTATAGTTGATAATACCTAAATACTCATGTTGAAACAATACAGCATGCTACTGTTTTTAAATTTGTGATTACAGAATGCTATTTGGTCAGTATGCTCTTTAATACTGGAGATTCCATAAAATCTGTGATTACAGCATGCTATTTGGTCAGTAGATCACCATCTAGTGCCATTGATTATAACACTCCAGAGGAGGTATGTTCTGGAACCCTACTGAGACTCCCACTTGAAAACATTTGGTTGCCTTATGCTCATGTTTTTAAATGTATATTTTTGAGTAATGCACATGGCATAAGAGGTACAGATTATTGTGTTGAACAGAGATCTTCTAGACTAATATCATAAGATGTTAATGTTAAATAAGTCTGCTATTTTGCATGCCAAGGCGTCTAGCCAAATAAGTGGAGATCATTCTCCCGAAGAGCATGTGAAGTTTTGAGATATGCAAAAGATCATTCTGTGAAGCTAGAACTTAGGTGTTTAAATATATATTTTTGAGATATGCATCTGGGTTAAGAAGTACAGATTATTGTGTGTTGAACTGAGATCCTCTAGACAACTATTATTAGCAAAGATGTTACTGCTGATAAGTTTGCTATGTTGCAAGCCAAGGCATCTAGTCAGACAAGTGGAGATCATTCTGCAAAAGAGCATGCAAAGGTTGAGGAGGCAGATTATGTCTTCAGCACATGAAAAGACATTTATCTAAGACATGAAACGAAAATAGAATCATTTACTAGGTACCACATAGGTGAGATGACTGGTGGAAAACCTGAAGAGCTAACACTACTGAGAAGAAAGAAATATTGAACTACAAACCGGCACGACTACAAAACACAAGACAAGAAAATCTCTTACCTCTTAGAAAAGAAGATAAATAACCATCCAAAACACTGATGCCAAACACATGTTCAAAGGGTCTGCATTCATATCAGCATATCCGCAGTTTCTAAACTGAACAATCTAAGAGTCCTCTTTAAGGATCTTGTGCTCGATAAACACCTTGCGCAGTTTGGTAGCTGCCTCAGTCATTCCAGAGGCTGCAACTGCTCTAACTAGTGATGTGTATCCTGCTTTACTGGGTTTACTATATCTTGATACCATTATACTTACAATCTCAATAGCAGTATCTAGCTTTCCATTTCTGCATAGTGCCTGTATCACAAGGGTAAAAGTGCTGCCTCTAATCCTGCAGTTGATCTTAACCATCTCTTGTAGCATCTCTACTGCTTCATGCACCATGCCTTGCTTGCAAAATCCCATAACTAGAGAACCATAAGTGATATCATCAGGAGTAATACCATCATTGACCATCTCATCAAACAAAACCATTGCTTTCTTTATCTCACCCTTCTTTGCTAATCCATCTATCAAGGTGTTATATGATATGACAACCAGAGAATATCCATTATCCCTAAGACTATGAAGTATCTTTAGAGCCTCTTCTATCATGTCCACTTTACACATTGCTGCAAGAAGGGTGTTGTAAGTGACTATATCTGGGGAGCATCCCTCATTTAACATTTTATGCAAGACATCAATTGCCCGATCGAGAATCTGGTATTTGCACAAGCTGTTGATTAAGATATTGTATGTAACCACAGTTGGAGGGTATGAAGCTTCCTTCATGATAAAAAGCATATCATCAGCTTCAGCCCACTTTCCCTTAATACAGAATGAGTGAAGTAAGGTGTTATAGGTGACTGCATTGGGCTCCAGACCATGTGACATAAGGCCACCTACAACCATTGCCACATCCTCAAATTTACCCCTTTTGCATATCAAATTGATAAGAGAATTAAAGGTCACAAGGTCAGGATGGCATCCGTCAAAGGCCAAATCTTCCATAGCATTCATGGCTCGCCGAATACCACAGTATTTGCACACGAGTTCGAGAAGAATTGTGTAAGAAATGAGATATGGCGGATAACCTTTCCTTAACTGATCTTTCCAAAACCAGATTGCCTCATCATACTTACCATGCTCAAACATGGACCTAAATAAAGTGTTAAATGTAATCACGTCTGGAGGGCAACCACAGAAACCCATATCTTCAACTAGTTTGATTGCAGAATTCAGCTGACCTCTCCTGCAGAGACCACCGATTAATTTGTTATACGTGATTATGTCTGGAACCCCACCAGATAAAATCATCACCTGAAGAACACGAACGGCCTTCTCAATCCTATCAACATTGATCAAACCACGAATCAGGTTTACGCATGATTGGAGATCTGGTACCTGACTTAACCGAGCCATAACATCAACCAAATTGCAGGCTTCCATGAGTTTTCCATTCTCACAGAGATTACAAAGGACATCATTATTGGAGGTCTCATCATGCTCCACATGATACCCATCAAGGGTCGAGCCACTTGCATTGGAAGTTGATAATCGCAGGGGTTTAGCATAATTGACTGGTGTTACCTTTTCTGAATTATAGTTGCTTCCATCAACCGTATCCGCAGGGCCAACTCGGAGAGCTGCAGAACTATCAAGCTGTATGTCATGCTTAAGCTTGAGCTTCTTCGAGTAATCCACATGAACCACAGAGAGCGCCGTAGATGAACATGCCTGAGAACCATACGCATGGATTGAGCGAAATGGGAATGATGATCCATAAGAGCAACAAATGTCACTCGCGCACTGCTGCGTGAACACCATCTTCACCATTTCATCTATTCCAGTTGAAAAATGAGATTACTGACGCTCCATGTAATCAAGTCATCCTTCTTATCATATTACTCCCCAGTGTTTGAACAAGATGACCACCATATGGAACAAATCAACGATTAACTGTTAAGAATAAAATATATACATAAAATACCGTCGATCAATCTTCTTCACGAAACAAGATAGAAATCAATAGACCGAGACGGGAAAGCTGCTCTTTTTTCTATCAATACCAAAAAGTCACAATGACCCTAAAAAAAAGAACAAATTTTGGGACCTCGACACTAGAAAAATCCACAATGCCAAAATAATCGATACCAAAGAGGCGAATTTTAGTTCCTCATTGTAACTACAAATCAAGCCCACGTATTTTTTGACGAGAATTAATCCCTTTTTTTTCACGGAATCAGGAGAGATGGGGAAGGCCTAAAAGAGCATACCCACATCGAAGATATCGAAAGACTAGCACGGTGCTGTTGTAAGAAACCCCAAAATTGTTCGGAAAAATCGCATTTAGCCAAGAACCAGTAGCATCAAACCCAGCAGAGAGATGGGGCAGAACACAATACGTACACCATCCAGCGTCCTGTGAGTCCGTTGTGGCTTCGATTCGATGCTCCGCTTTCGGTTCGGCGAAGAAAGGAAGGGAACTCCCAGGGCCGTTAGGGTTTTAATCATTCCACAAGGGATATGGGCGGCCTCCTCGAGGTCGGTGGGGCTTTACGACTGAGGGGCAGGGGTGCAGCTTCGTGATTCGTGCTGATCAACACCCCCCATCCCCATGGTTCATCAAGACGGCGGCTTTCATATAGGGATAATCAATCAACATTGGTAATAGTCGTTTCTTTGATGTAAAGTTGCGTGTATCATTTAAGATAGGGATAGGGATAGGGATTCTTAACCTCAACAATGTCACATATTCTTTTAAATTTCCAGATTAAGATATGTCTCAACATAGTCAATTCGAAACGATTTGAATTGTGTCATATCCGTGTTCGCATGAATTCTTACTGGAGGCAAATCAATTGGAAGTGTGTTACGCCTAAAACATTAATACGAGGGTGTTCTAATGCAATCACCGATAGTTGAAAGTTTAAAACTTTATTTATCCCACTCAAACTATATTGATTTACCAAACCCTTTAATGAGCATTAATATATAAAAAATATAAAATTATATATATATATATATAAAGAAAAATTAGAAATTAAAATCCTGATATACGATATTCTGTGCATTTCCCCAGCTCAAGATATAATTTTTATTTTTATTTTAAAAATAAAAAATACAAGAACGATAATAAAAAAATTAAAAAGTTAAAAAGATGGAGGGGTTTAAATAGAGTTTTTTTGGGTCTAAATCGAAGGCAGCCGCCATGTGTCAACACACACGTTGAGCCTTTGCGAATGGACACATAAGGGTAACACATGACTAAGATAAAATCAGCTAAATCCATGACAAATTGTATCAAAGTGGGACAAGCACACATAAAAATACTTGGCATGCAAACATATGGGACCTAACTGAGTTGCGTTGAGGGTAGGCAGCACGCACGATCGTTTGAAGGAAACAAGCATTGAGATATAAAAAAAAGGAATCACTCAAAAGAGTGACAATCCAAGATTGACATTTAAAGAAATGACTAACCATTCATACGAGAGACATCACGAGAACAAATGGATTGGGAAGAACGCCTAGCGCACAAAAGTTATGATGGCTAAGTTTGAGCTATGGCTTGATATTAGCAACCAAACTTAATGGTGCTCAAGATAAGCATGATGTTTGATAAAGGATGAGACCATGTAAAGTGTGATGAGTTGCTCCACAATTGAAAGAGTTGTGGAAAGCTCACTAAGGTGGGGAATTGCTAATTTAAAAAATTCAATACTCATACAAAGGATTATATACGGACGATGGACTATTTGTAGTCATTCCAAGGCAACCAAAACTTGGCGCTATGGATCATTGAGACTTTCTCATCAGTACGGGAAGGATATATCCGTAGAAGGCTAGAGTGTGTAGTAAATTCAACATGTTGTTAGGCCTTAAGAGGCATAGTAGGGGCTGTATTAACGAATAGTCATAATCTAGCAAGTGCACTTGCATGGGCGAAATATTACACAGTTCGTTCAACAAGGCGAAGCAGTTCAAGGGGATGGTGGTCTCCAAAACTTCCCGAGGAAATAATGCAAAGAGAAAATTTACTTCAAATAAGATAAATATACAAGAGAGATAAGTCTTGATTCTTTATGAGAGAGAATCGTATATAACGGACAACACATATTGAAGAGATATACCTTAAGACAACAACTCCGCAAAATCTCAACGGACCGAGTGAGCGGTGAGAAGTCATCATATAATCTTGCATGATGTAATACATTAGTGGATGCATTATGAGTTCAATTAGAGGAGCGACCCAAGACAACACCAAATGAATGCACACTTAGAGTTGATGTGAAAATTGGCATCAAATGAGGGCTAACCCATGGAATAGTGGGATCAAGTGCTATCATCAACTTAATACAAACTGAGTAGCAAAGTAACTTAGATAAAACTTTGTGAAATGCCTAAGCCATATAAAGGTAGTCAACACAAAAAGAAAAACATAGAGCGGAAGTGCTAATCATAGGTGTCCTGCAAGAATGATGACACGTGTGATATGCGTTAGGACCGTTTCAGCACTAAGAGAGGGGGGGGTTGGGTGAGTTAGTACTTTTGTAAAAATTATGACGATTCGAAACTTTATTCGATAAAGCTCGTGTCGAAAAGATGTTAACTTGAAAACACGTTCGTAACCGTAATAAGAGTAGTGGGAGTAAGAAATCAGTTTGCAATGTAAATGAAAAGTATAAAGTAAATGCAAACTAGATTTTATAGTGGTTCGGTCGTCGTGACCTATGTCCACTCCTGATTCCTCTTTACTCGAAGCCATCGACTTTCATTACCGATCTTATTTCAATGGGCAAAGATCAACTACCCTTACAACTCTTTCTTATTTTCATAGGTTTAGGAGATAACTTTTACACCTCTCAAGGTAACCCTCACACACCTCCCTTAAAACAACATCTAAGCTCAAGGATGAGGGAACTCAACTTTTCAACACTTTTATCTCAGAATCACAGCCCCTTTCTACTCAATTTCTTGCTTCCCCAAGCAAGAAAGAGTGGGATATTTATAGATCCTAAATGACTTAAAAAATAAAGCCAAAAAATATCTCATCCAGGGTTTCCCGGGTCCTAATGGTACCACCGCCTATGCTGGGCAGTACTATCGCTTGCAACACTAACACTGGGTGGTACCATCGCCCAGATTGATGGTACCTCTGCCCAGTTTGGTAGTGTCACCGCTTGGGCCAATTATGGGTCACTAAATGGGCCTCTCACTTAGCCTAAAACAACCTTAATTCGAGCCTAATTAGCCCCTAATTAAGTTAGCCTAATTACATTATAAATCAACCTAATTAGAACTAAAACTACTTCAATCTAGAGAATTATTACAAAGCATTAATCAAATGTTGTCCGACATATCATTGGTTCATCCGGTACTTCATCCGACTCTTCGATGCATTGTCCTCTCCTTCGGTATATTGCCCAATTGGCATGTTGTCTTCTCGCAACATATGATCTCCTTGGTGCAATGTCCGATCTTCTTGGCTCGATCATCGAACTCATGGCATGAAGCCTTCTGTTGATATGTCGACCGATCCTTCAGCTCAACGTCTAATCTTCTGACATATTCCACTTCGTCCTAACATTGATTCTTTATACTTTAATCAAATTATCTCTCCATGATCGAAGCTAGTCCTGCGTCACTCAAAATATATATTAGATCATAAACTTATCGATGTTGAATCTCGTATTTTGATGATGAAACTACTTGATATATGTTTATGATTTAATCTGCGTTTTGAGTGACGCAGGGTGCTTCGATCAGGATGAGACAATTAAAGCAAGAACATCATGTTGTGCCGGAAGAACATGTCAGAAGATTGGACGTCGGGCCGGTGGATCGGTCGACGTATCGACAGAAGGCTTCGGGTCGTGGACTCGGGCATCAGGTCAAGAAGAGCGGGTATTGTGCCAAGGATATCGGAGTTGCGGAGTCAACTGGCCGATTGGGCAATAGGCTGCAGGAAAGGACGATGCGCCGAAGAATCGGACGAAGCGTCGAGGGACCAATGACATGCCGGACAACTTGGTTAATTGCTTAGGATTAATTGTCTCGATCGAAGTTTTTGTTTTGAGTGTGCAGGATTAACTACGATGGAAGAAAGACAAGCAGCAGGAGTTACGCCGGAGTCAAGTTCATGATCACATTAGGAGTTCGAGAGTTCGACGGAAGTTCGGACGGTCGTCGGAGGTTCTGCGAGAACAGATCCGAGAAGTCCAGAAGCTTGCCAAGCGAAGCTCGACGGAACTCGCCAAGTGGATCGTCGCAAAGTCCAGGAGTTTGCCGGAAGTCCGCAGGAGCATCACCGAGGCATCGGATGATCGACGGAAGTTCGCCGGAAGAAGCGATTGACGCACCGAAGCAAAGCTGCAGAAATTGTCTTAGATCTAATCGTAGTTAGCACATTGATTAAGTTGGAAAATGGGAGGTGATCCCATTAGCTTAATCTTGGGGTAATTGGGCCCCTGAAAGACTGAAATTGGGCTGAATGGAGCTAACCATTCGGACCCTGATTGCACCAGGAGGTGCAACCGCCTAGGCCAGGAGGTGGCACCGCCTGGGCTAAGCCTCCCAGCGAGACTGGGCGGTGCAACCGCCCCAGCCAGGAGGTGGCACCGCCTGAGCTCAGTCTTCGAGCTAGACTGGGCGGTGCAACCTCCCTAATAGAGAGGTGGCACCGCCTGAGCTCAGTCTTCGAGCTCTGGCAGAGAGGTGCAACCGCCTCAGTCAAGAGGTGGCACCGCCTAGGGCTCAGTCTCCAAGCCAGACTCAGGAGGTGCAACCGCCCCTGACACAGAGGTGCAACCGCCTGGGCTCAGTCTTCGAGCTCTGCCAGGCGGTGCAACCTCTCCAGTCAGGAGGTGCAACCGCCTGATCCCGGAATTCCGGGATTTGATCGTTTTGAGCTCCAAATTTGAACTGGGTTGGGGCCTATAAATACCCCACCCATTCAGCACTGAAAGGATAGAACACACACTCGAAATCTTGCTATCTTTCTGTGTTTCTTAGAGCTCAAAACTGCTAGTTCTCCTATTTCTATTCTTCAAGTTTGAGTTGTAAAGAGAGGAGAGAAAACTTCTGTAAGGGTTGTCTCCTAAGCCCGTCAAAAGGAGTAAATCTGTAAGAGGGTAGTTGGCCTTCGCCTATTGAAGGAAGGCTTCTAGTTGACGTCGGTGACCTCGTCGATGGAGGAAGCCAAAAGTGGAGTAGGTCAAGACTGACCGAACCACTCTAAATCTCTGGTTTGCGTTTATTTTGAGCACTTTATCATTACTGCAAACCTCCTACATAGCTACTGCTCTCTGCGCCTTTACGAACAAGTTTCTAAGTGCTGATCTTTCCGAGTCTGTATTCAGACGTAAATCGGTGTTTTCATACATTACAGTTTACGTTTACGTTTTGATTCTGCAAAACTGTCTTCTGCGCTTTTACGAACGAAGTTTCTAAGTTCAGATCCCTGTAAAACTGTGTTTTAGACGTAAACTACTTTTAAACATAAAACTACGTTTAGACGTAAAATTGTGTTTAGACGCAAAGTGCGTTTAGACGTAAAACTACGTTTAGACGTAAAACTGCGTTTAGACGCAAACTACGTTTAGATGTAAAACTACGTTTAGACGTAAAACTGTGTTTAGACGTAAAACTGCGTTTAGACGCAAACTGCACTGCGCTTAAATGCAATCTGATCTTAGACGCAAACTGCGCTTAGACGCAAACTGCGCTTAGATGCAATCTGCATTTAGACGCAAACTGCGTAAACTGCGCTTAGACGCAAACTGTGCTGCACTTAATCATAAGTATTCTTAGAATCGGCTTTTGCATCAAAATAGTTTTTATCAAACGAACGCAGCTTTCGTTTTTTATCGCTGAAAGATTTCCGCTGCACTAATTCACCCCCCCTCTTAGTGCTCTCGATCCTAACAATTGGTATCAAAGCGGGGTATTTCTCATTTCGGATTTACACCCGAGAGAAATGGCTCTTCAAGAGGGTTTTTCGGTCTTTCGTCCACCGTTCTTTAACGGATTGGACTATACTTATTGGAAAACTCGAATGAGAGTTTTCTTGATTTCTCTAAATCTGGATTTATGGAATATCGTTGAAAACAGTTTTCAACTTCCCTCTAAACCGACGAACGAATGGTCGGATTTGGAGAAGAAGTATTTCTCTTTAAACGCAAAGGCTATGAATGCCTTATTTTGCGCTTTGGACAAAAATGAGTTCAATCGGGTTTCTTTGTGCGAAACGGCTTTCGATATTTGGCGCACTCTTGAAATCACGCATGAGGGAACTAGTAGAGTCAAAGACTCGAAAGTTAATATTTTACTGCATGATTTCGAGCTTTTTCATATGAAACCAAGCGAAACCGTTGTTGACATGTACACCCGTTTTACAGATGTCGTCAATGGTTTAAAATCACTTGGTAAAAGCTTTTCGGATTTTGAACTCGTTAACAAAGTTTTGCGCTCACTTTCTAAAACTTGGGATTCAAAAGTAACTGCTATTCAAGAATCGAAAAACTTGAACCAATTTCCACTTGAAGAACTAATTGGTTCATTGATCACATATGAAATGACGTGCAATGCACGTGAAGAACTTGAGAACCACCTTCCAAAGAACAAGAAGGATTTGGGACATAGAACATTTGAAGACCACTCGAGCATAAGCTCAAGTGATGGTGAACTTAAACAACAAATGAAACAAAAATTAAAAAGTAAAAAGAACGGAACTACTTGCTTTGAACGCAAGAAGAAGAACAAAAATTGGGATGAATCGAGCTCCTCCGAAGACGAGGAGAAAATCAACAAAGGCGAGGTGGCAAACTACGCCTTTACGCCTTTCGACGCTGAGGTAATCAAAATACCTTTAATTTACTTTAAAATTACATGATGCTTTTCATAAAGCATTTCTCCTTTTTTAATTTTCTTGAAAATTGCATGTTTAATAATTTTATAATGAAAATACAAACGATTAGGAAGCATGCTTATCATTCTAGTAATTTTGAAAATAATCATGAAAATTGCATGTTTATGATAAACAAAATAATTTTGATTAAAAATACCTTATGAAATCATGCTATATGTGGTTGAGAAGTAATAATGTGTATCATGTTGATTTCCATTGTTATTTCTCGATTTTGAGTATATGAAATCATGTTTAATTTGAAGTTATGATTAATGAGTATATATTTTTTAAATTATGTATGATGATTCTTGATTATCGATTTTCATGATAATAACAGTGGCTTTAAAAAATTGATGCATGTTTTCATAGATGAAAAGGCATGCTAACATGAAATCGACCACTTAAAATGAAACACTTAAAAAGGGGGAAAATATATTATCAATGAAATCATGAATCTATTTATGTTATAAATTTTGTGAGCCATAAAAATGATTTTGATGATTTAAATTTGCAATAAGTTTTATCAAAATCATGATCTTGATTTATCAAATTGAATGAATTAAAAATGAATGATGATTTTTCTCTTGAATGATTGTGACTTGTATTCCTTGTATTCATGATATGATTTTTATGCAATTCTTTATACTCATGAAATATTTATCTCATCACCCAATTATTTCTTTTCAATATTCCTCAAGTGATGATATGAATGCATGACATATTCATGAATTTATATTGATGTATGCAAATGAGAAGTTTCGATCATGCATGGTAGGATGCAATGTGACAAATTAATACCATGATGATTTGAAATATTTATGATTTGGAATGATGCATATGCTTTTTATTATGATAATGTATGATGTATCATGAATCCTTAAAAAATTAAATAAATAAATGTTTATATCATGTTAGATGGTTTTACATATTATGCATGATAAGCTATAGTGATGAGTGAAACAATGATTGAAATAATATGAATGATGAGTTGGAATCATGCATATAATAATGAGTTTATATATTTTGAAAATGTGCATGTTTTAATTTGAAAATATAATGATGCACAAATGAGATTGATACTAACCTTTGTCATGATTTAAAAATTGATGTAAAGGGTTTTTCCCTTCTTTTTGACAATGACAAAAGGGGAGATAGCTAGCTTGCACAATTCAAGAAGAAAGCAAAAATTGCACTTCTCAAAAGAGAAGAAATTGCTATCTTGAACATCACCAAGAAGTGCTATCTTGCAAATCTCAAGACACACAAATGCGATCATGCAAAATTTGTTATTTTGCACATCATTAAAATTTATGATGCTTTGGTGATTATGCATGTTCTAAAATGTTATAAAATTCACTAGCTTGCATGATGTAGAACTTAGCTATATTGAACATCACCAAGGAATGCTATCTTGCCTATCTCAAGAAGCAAAAAGTTAACTTGCACATCTAGCAAAACTTATATTTCAAGAAGCAAGAGTTGCTTTCTTGAACATCTCAAAATTGCTAGCTTGCGGGCCTTAAAATGTAGAAATTTTTTGCTAGCTTGAATATGGTAAACTTGCTATCATACTACCATGATGATGAGCATACCTTATCTTCATGATTATATTTGAAAAACTATGGCAAAAATATGTCCGAATGATTAAACGTGTTAAAATTATTTTTCGGACTTTTTTGATTGAATGATCAAATTACTTGATTGCCATAATGATTTTACACAATTACTTGCCATGATTACATGTTGGAAATTATGTGCTTGAATACAAAAATTTTCATGATAATAAGCATGTTTTACCTTCATGATTGTAATTGAATATCTCTAGTAAAACTCTGTCCGAATGTATGAAAGTGTCAAATTTCATTTTCGGATTTTCTTGATCATAACAATTGGATTTTCTTGATACATTATCCTCTTCCGAACTTAACAAGCATATGTCATATCAAGTTTAATTCACATCATTGATTTTTGACATATGGAATCATCTAGCAAATGCACTTATCATGTGAAAAATATTTTTCGAGAAACATATTTGATGATTCCCTCTTATAAAAGGAAGATATTTTTACATACAAGGATTTGACTCACTTACATATCTTAATCCTTGCAAAAATGAAGTGTTCTTTAATATCTTATCAATTTGAACTTCATATATGGCTTTCCTCCTTCATGTAAAAAGATAACAAATAAAAAGGAAGAAGCAATAAAAGCTATCTCCATGTCATGTTTTCCTCCAGATGTTTACATAATTGGTATCCTATCACTCACTGTTGAAAAATGACATGAACCAACTTATGGCATCGCACTTATATTTAAAATTTGCTTATATCGGTCTCCTTGTTGTTGATGACAAAGGGGGAGAAATATATAAATTGATACTATGAGTGCCATATTTGATGAATATGAATAGATGTTATGAATGCTATATTATGATGAGATATCAAAAGCAGCATTCATATGAATAGGTGCTATGAATGTCATATCATGTTAAGATATCAAGAAATTGAATCGTAATTTTACATGTTGATATCTTACCATTTGATAATAGCAAACTTGTATGATGATAACAATAGATATTATGTTTTTCATGCAATGAGTTAAACTTACATCACAAACACTTGATTGTGATACTTCTCCTTTTTGTTGATGACAAAGGGGGAGAAGTATGTTGATGAAAGTATGTTGATGACATGACATGTGATGCATAAGTTTATGCATATGTTCATGTTGACGTGTTGCAAGTATTCATGATGAATATTGCAATGACTTGAATTCAGTTTGAATTCAAGGTTCTATCAATATGGCATATTGATAGGGGGAGTTTGTTTAAACTCCGGGAGTTAAGTTTAACTCCGTCATCAAGTGGTTGTCATCATCAAAAAGGGGGAGATTGTTGAATCTCGTATTTTGATGATGAAACTACTTGATATATGTTTATGATTTAATCTGCGTTTTGAGTGACGCAGGGTGCTTCGATCAGGATGAGCCAATTAAAGCAAGAACATCATGTTGTGCCGGAGGAACATGTCAGAAGATTGGACGTCGGGCCGGTGGATCGGTCGACGTATCGACAGAAGGCTTCGGGCCGTGGACTCGGGCATCAGGCCAAGAAGAGCGGGTATTGTGCCAAGGATATCGGAGTTGCGGAGTCAACTGGCCGATTGGGCAATAGGCTGCAGGAAAGGACGATGCGCCGAAGAATCGGACGAAGCGTCGAGGGACCAATGACATGCCGGACAACTTGGTTAATTGCTTAGGATTAATTGTCTCGATCGAAGTTTTTGTTTTGAGTGTGCAGGATTAACTACGATGGAAGAAAGACAAGCAGCAGGAGTTACGCCGGAGTCAAGTTCATGATCACATTAGGAGTTCGAGAGTTCGACGGAAGTTCGGACGGTCGTCGGAGGTTCTGCGAGAACAGATCCGAGAAGTCCAGAAGCTTGCCAAGCGAAGCTCGACGGAACTCGCCAAGTGGATCGTCGCAAAGTCCAGGAGTTTGCCGGAAGTCCGCAGGAGCATCACCGAGGCATCGGATGATCGACGGAAGTTCGCCGGAAGAAGCGATTGACGCACCGAAGCAAAGCTGCAGAAATTGTCTTAGATCTAATCGTAGTTAGCACATTGATTAAGTTGGAAAATGGGAGGTGATCCCATTAGCTTAATCTTGGGGTAATTGGGCCCCTGAAAGACTGAAATTGGGCTGAATGGAGCTAACCATTCGGACCCTGATTGCACCAGGAGGTGCAACCGCCTAGGCCAGGAGGTGGCACCGCCTGGGCTAAGCCTCCCAGCGAGACTGGGCGGTGCAACCGCCCCAGCCAGGAGGTGGCACCGCCTGAGCTCAGTCTTCGAGCTAGACTGGGCGGTGCAACCTCCCTAATAGAGAGGTGGCACCGCCTGAGCTCAGTCTTCGAGCTCTGGCAGAGAGGTGCAACCGCCTCAGTCAAGAGGTGGCACCGCCTAGGGCTCAGTCTCCAAGCCAGACTCAGGAGGTGCAACCGCCCCTGACACAGAGGTGCAACCGCCTGGGCTCAGTCTTCGAGCTCTGCCAGGCGGTGCAACCTCTCCAGTCAGGAGGTGCAACCGCCTGATCCCGGAATTTCGGGATTTGATCGTTTTGAGCTCCAAATTTGAACTGGGTTGGGGCCTATAAATACCCCACCCATTCAGCACTGAAAGGATAGAACACACACTCGAAATCTTGCTATCTTTCTGTGTTTCTTAGAGCTCAAAACTGCTAGTTCTCCTCTTTCTATTCTTCAAGTTTGAGTTGTAAAGAGAGGAGAGAAAACTTTTGTAAGGGTTGTCTCCTAAGCCCGTCAAAAGGAGTAAATCTGTAAGAGGGTAGTTGGCCTTCGCCTATTGAAGGAAGGCCTCTAGTTGACGTCGGTGACCTCGTCGATGGAGGAAGCCAAAAGTGGAGTAGGTCAAGACTGACCGAACCACTCTAAATCTCTGGTTTGGTCAGTCTTGACCTACTCGAAATCTTGCTATCTTTCTGTGTTTCTTAGAGCTCAAAACTGCTAGTTCTCCTCTTTCTATTCTTCAAGTTTGAGTTGTAAAGAGAGGAGAGAAAACTTTTGTAAGGGTTGTCTCCTAAGCCCGTCAAAAGGAGTAAATCTGTAAGAGGGTAGTTGGCCTTCGCCTATTGAAGGAAGGCCTCTAGTTGACGTCGATGACCTCGTCGATGGAGGAAGCCAAAAGTGGAGTAGGTCAAGACTGACCGAACCACTCTAAATCTCTGGTTTGCGTTTATTTTGAGCACTTTATCATTACTGCAAACCTCCTACATAGCTACTGCTCTCTGCGCCTTTACGAACAAGTTTCTAAGTGCTGATCTTTCCGAATCTGCATTCAGACGTAAATCGGTGTTTTCATACATTATAGTTTACGTTTACGTTTTGATTCTGCAAAACTGTCTTCTGCGCTTTTACGAACGAAGTTTCTAAGTTCAGATCCCTGTAAAACTGTGTTTTAGACGTAAACTACTTTTAAACGTAAAACTACGTTTAGACGTAAAACTGTGTTTAGACGCAAAGTGCGTTTAGATGTAAAACTACGTTTAGACGTAAAACTGCGTTTAGACGCAAACTGCGTTTAGACGTAAAACTACGTTTAGACGTAAAACTGTGTTTAGACGTAAAACTGCGTTTAGACGCAAACTGCACTGTTCTTAGACACAATCTGATCTTAGACACAAACTGCGCTTAGACGTAAACTGCGCTTAGACGCAATCTACATTTAGACGCAAACTGCATTTAGACGCAAACTGCGTAAACTGCGCTTAGATGCAAACTGTGCTGCACTTAATCATAAGTATTCTTAGAATCAGCTTTTGCATCAAAATAGTTTTTATCAAACGAACGCAGCTTTCGTTTTTTATCGCTGAAAGATTTCCGCTGTACTAATTCACCCCCCCCTCTTAGTGCTCTCGATCCTAACAATCAATTTATTTCATCATCAAAATTCGAGATTAAATAATCTCCCCTTTTTTAATGATGACAACCAATTGATGACGGAGTATAACTAAACTCCCCCTATAAATATATCATATTGATACAACCTCAACATGTCATATCAAAGCAAGTCATTACATTATCATTGCATACATCATTCAAAATGTCAAATAATAATTTCAAAACATCATCATATATTCTCCCCCTCCGTCATCAACAAAAAAGAGAAGTGCAATTAGCAATTTTTTAGACTTGCAAGTTAGCAATTTAGTAAATTTTTCATCATTTTGCAAGATAGTGAATTGTCAAGTTTTAATTCTCTTTCAAGTTTTGAGGCTTTGCTTTTCTTGAGATGAGCAAATTAGCATTTTGCTTGTCTTTTGAGATGTGAAAGCTAGCAAATTCTTTTTTCTCTTTTGAGAAGTGCAAGCTAGTAAGTTTTTTTTCCTTTGCAATGTGCAAGCTAGTAATCTTTCTCCCCCTATGTCAGTGTCAAAAAGGAAGGGAATAATACAATGTTGTAAATAATTTTCCTTTACATCAATTTTCAAACATGACATAAGGTATACAACCAATACAAAAGAATTGTTCATATGAAAATCATGACATGAAAAGATATCAATATCAAATATCATGAAGGATCAAGTCATGATTCATTTTGATAAGTCATTTCTTTTGTAAATAGCAAAAAGAAATCTTAGGATATCAAATATCAAGTAATCTTTAAAGGAATTCTTAAGTCATCAATTTTGAGAAATCAAGAGAAAAATCATGATTCATAAATATTCTCTTTAACAAAAGGAAACATAGGAGAACAAGGATCTTGATTCACAAAAAAAAATCTCAAGTATCAAATTTTCAGAAATCAAGAATTTGATATAGATAAGACTCATTCAAATTCAAATTGTCAAAACATCAAAATCACTTTAAAGAGATTCAAAATGACATAAATAGATTTTTCAAATTTTTTTATTAAAAAATCGATAAGATAGAGATAGAGAAATTTTAAAAATGCATTCCTTGTTTAGTTGTTTCAATTCATGTGATAGATTTTATACGAGCATACCCAAGTTTTTTTTTTAATGTCAAAATCATGCATCATGTTTGAAATCAAAAAATAAGATTTATCACAAGAGTCATCCAGATCAATAAATCATAAATCATGAAAATTATCATTACTTCAAATCATCATGCATTGTTAAACAAGAGTCATCCAGATCATTAAACATCAAGCATTTTCAATCAAAATTATTTTGTTTGTTGTCGTAATATATTTTTCTTTTTAAGTGAATCTAGTTCTTCATACTTAATACAATGAGTTAATATGTAATTATCATACTTAATTTTAAAAAAAAATTCAAAATCACTGGAAAGAGAAGTATGATCCCCCCCTTTTATATTTCTAAAAACAACTTATGAAATAAATTTTATATTTCTTACTAATTAATTTAAAAATAACTTATGAAATACATCAAGTAATTTTATAGTAAGGTAAAGAGGTTTAAGTTGGGTTACCTCATTGTTGAAAGTCACCCAAGCGTAGTTTGTCACCTCGTCTTTATTGGTTTGTACCTCATCTTCGGATATACTCGTTTCGTCCTATATCACCTTGAGTGCTTTCTTCTTCTTTTGTACGAGCACATTCTTCTTCAGTTGTAGACATTCACTTTCGAAGTGCTCTGGCCGATTGCATTCATATCAAGTTATTTTATTCTTTTTAAGTTCATTTTTATTCTTTGATTCTTCTTTTATAAGTTTTTTAAATTTTATTATAAGGAGTTCAAGATCATTAACAGCATCATCATCACTTGAGTTTTCTCTTAAGTGATCTTCTATTGTTGGTAGTGTCAAATCCTTCCTGTTCTTTAAAATATTGCTCTCATGTTTATCATGTTCGATACAAGTCATTTTATAGGTCATTAAAGACCCAATAAGTTTTTCAAGAGAGAAATTGTTCAAGTCCTTTATCTCTTATATTGTCGTCACTTTCGGATCCCAACTTTTTGGAAGAAATCTTAGTATTTTGTTAATACGTTTAAAATTAGAAAAACTTTTACTAAGCGCTTTCAAACAATTGACGACATCCATAAAATAGGTGTACATGTCTCAAATGATTTTGCTTGGTTTCGATTCTTTAACACTACTTGTACCTTCGTGTATGATTTCAAAAGTGTGTCAAATGTTATGTGCAGTTTCACAAGTCAAAATACGATTAAACTCATTTTTATTCAAAGCACAAAACAAAACATTCATAGCTTTTGTATTTAACGAAAATATTTTTTTTTTTAAAATTATTCTATTCATTCATAGATTTAGAGGATTGTTGAAAATAATATTCGATAATATTTTATAAATCAAAGTTTAAAGAAAGCAAGAAAACTCTTATTCGTGTTTTCCAATACGTGTAATGCTAGTCATAGGTGCTCTACAAGTCAATCCCGTGAGTGATAACACGTGTGACTTGACACACAATCTTTTTGCTTATTATATTTTGATATTTATCACTTTATATTACTTTTTGCATATATATATATATATATATATATATATATATATATATATATATATATATATATATATATATATATATATATGTCCTTGGATTTGTGCAATGTGAATCGGATCGTAATGAGATCACGATAATGAGACTGATTCGATTTAAACACATATACTTAATAATCCCGGTCATAGGTTACTCGAGAGGGACAAATCCCTTACCAAGGTCATTAAGAGAGAAAGAGTTCTCCAGGAGAATCTGATCAGAGCGAGACTCAACTAGAAACCGTATGGGTCTAACAGCACCATGCCCGGTATACGATCTTTGGAATATTAAATGGATGAGGGACTATAAGTACACGATAACTGAGGGTAGACATGTCCAATGGATTGGATTCCCCTGTATCGTCTAGGGACTATGACGTAGTGTTTTAGTATGTCCATAGTCGATGAGTCGAGTAAATTATTGTGGAGATAATAATTTACTGAGTCAAAAGTGTTGGGAAATCTTGGGGGCGACATCATATGCGTAGCGGAAGAACAAGAAAACAAAATCCCCAATTCCCAAAGAGATGTTCGTCGTCGTGCGAAGATTGGTGCGCAAAATCCGTAAAACTGAAAAACTGCGTATAGAGTAGATTGTGTTACCTAGGGAGATCGCATATCCCTATTTCCTTACAGATCTTTAGGAGAGGGTGAAGGAGGTCAAGCGTCCTACTCTCTAGCGGTGATCCACACAGTAGGGCTGTGACGACGCTCCTCAAAACTTCAAGCTTGCTCTGAGGTGGAGAGGGAAAGGAGAATAGGAGAGGCAAGCAAAGGCTCTAGCCTATGATGCTCTGAATCCCTCCTATCTATAGAGGTCCCCTGTCAAACCCTAATAGATCCTTTCCTATTGGGTATTGGATCTACATCCAATAACCCAAGCCTTTTAGATTACTGGATCTCTATCTAATAATCTCTCATGGGCTCTTATTAGATCTCGTCCATGGGATCCAATAATTCAAGGGCTTATTGGATATCCAATAAGATAAGAGCTCTGTCGAATATCTCATATTCGAACCTCTACTCATCGCAATGCCTACCATATGTGTGTGACCCTCTAGGCCCAATATCGAGTTGGCCGTGAGTCATACCTGTCAGAACTCCTTCTAATTCAGTGAATTATTATCTCTGTAATAATTCACTCGACTCATCGACTACGGACGTACTAGGTCGCTACGCCGTAGTCCTCAAACAATACAGGGGAATCCAATCCATTGGACCTGTCTATCCTCAGTTACCATGTACCTATAGTCCATCATCCATCTAATATCCCAAAGACCGTATATCGAGCATGGTGCTGTCAGACCCATACGGTTTCTACTCGAGTCTTGCTCTAATCGGAATCTCCCGGAGAACTCTTTCTCTCTCAACCCGAATGACCCTAGCCAGGGATTTGTTTGAGCAAGAACACATGGGATATTCCTCTCATGACGCCGAGAGTGGATGATCCTCTATCGACACTCAATAGCCCTCATAAGGTCGACTTCCACTCCCAATGACCAGTTATACTAGATCTGGGACAGCCAAACCTAGAAGTCTGGTATCAAAGAGTGGAGCACTCATACATGACATCCTTGATGTCTCAAGTCTAAGGACCAGATATACCACTAGGACTACAGAATCGCTGTCTGACAATAAGGCATCATCAACCATCCAACATTCCGTAAGCGGATCAATTAGTGAACTCATTCTCCAATGAGCACTTGTACCATATCCCTAGTGTCCCTATACGAGCAACTATGAGACCAACTGCATCCATCATATGAACGGGTATACAACACACTAGTCTGTCCGGTTATCACGATGTCCCTCTCGAGTAACCCATGACCGGAATTATTTAGGATATGTGTTTAAATGTGAATCGATCTCATTTTCGTGATCTCATCACGATCCGATTCCCATTGCATAAATCCAAGGACATGTGCATAAATGCAATAGTTATAAAGTAATATATGCCAAAATATAATAAGCAAAAAGATTCTGTATCAAGTCACACGTGCTATCACTCACGTGATTGGCTTGCTAGGCACCTATGACTAGCAAGAAGGAGTTCCGACAAGTATGACTCACGACCAGCTCGATATTGGGCCTAGATGGTCATACACATATGGTGGGCATTACAATAAGTAGAGGTTCGGATATGAGATATCCGTTGGAGCCTCTATCTCATTGGATATACAATAAGCCCCTGAATTATTGGATCCTATTGATGAGATCCAATATGAGCCCATGAGAGATTATTGGATAGAGATATACTAATCTAAGAGGCTTGGGTAGTTGGATAGAGATCAAATACCGAATATTGGAGGATCCATTATGGTTAAGTTAGCAGTGGACCTCTATAAATATGAAGGTTTCAATAGTTTATAGGCTAGAGTTTTTTGTTTTCTCTCATATTCTCCTCCCCCTCTCCACCTCAGAGCAGGCCTGGAGTTTTGAGGAGCGTTATCGTAGTTCTGCTATATAAATCACCACTAGAGAGGAGGATGCTTGACCTCTTTCACCCTCTCCTAGAGATCTGCAGGGATTCAAAGATATATGATCTCCCTAAGTAACACAATTTATCTCACACGATTTTTTATTTTACGGATTTTTGTACATCAATCTTCGCACGATGACGAACATATCTTTAGGAATTGGAGATTTTATTTTCTTTTCTTCCGCTGCACATGTGATATCGCCCCTAAGATTTTCTAACATGTAGTTCATCCTATTGAACTTAAGAGGACGAGTGATAGAAAAACCCTCTTAATTACTGACAAAAGCCATCTCTCTTGGGTTTTAAACCAAATAAAGAGAACCTTGTTCTAATACCAATTATTATGACTGTTTTGGCACTAAGAGAGGGGGGTGAATTAGTATTTTCATAAAAAATACGATGATTCGAAAACTTTGTTCGATAAAACTCGTGTCAGAAAAATGTTAACTTGAAAATGTATTCATAATCGTAATGAGAGTAGTGAGAGTAAGAAATTAGTTTATACTGTAAATGAAAATAATAAAGTAAATGTAAACCAGATTTTATAGTGGTTCGGTCGTCGTGACCTATGTCCACTTCCGATTCCTCTTCAATTGAGGCCACCGGCTTTTACTATCAATCTTCTTTCAATGGGCAAAGATTAACTACCCTTACAACTCTTTCTCTTTTTCACAGGTTTAGGAGATAACCTTTACACCCCTCAAGATAACCCTCACACACCTCCCTTAGAACAACCTCTAAGCTCAAAGACGAGGGAACTCAACTTTTCAATACTTTTATCTTAAAATCACATCCCCTTTCTATTCAATTTCTTGCTTCTCCAAGTAGGAAAGAGTATGGTATTTATAGACCTCAAATGACTTTAAAATTTAAGCCAAAAAAGGTCTCACCTTATGTTTCCCAGGTCCTGGTTATCACGGATAAAATTGTAAACGATGTGTTCAGTGTAATACTTATATATGTTTGTGTCTTTTGGTTTTGTTTATACTTTGCATAACATATAAAGGGCTAGCAGTAGGCTTAGCAACTCCCTTTTCTTTAGTTTTGATAGTCGTATTAGGCTTACAAATAAAGATTGTGTTATGTGAGCACTTATGGGGATTTTGATCTGTAGTGGACCATTTTGGACTATTTATTGTGTGATTGTTCAGAGCTTGTAGAGTCTGTTTGTAATTTATATTGGGTATGAAGTATTTACTGAAATGATTATTTATGGATCCTGAGTTAAATATTCTCTAACATATTTTCTCTTTTGTAGGTTCTAAGGGACCATAGGAGGTTTCGGGGAGACTGACATTTACGAATGGACATGCAAAGGTATCACACGACTTAGGCAAAACCAGCTAATTCTGTGACAGATGATATCATAGCTATATAAGAACTCATAAAAACACTTGATATGCAAATGTGGAAGACTTAGCAGGGTTGTGTTGAGGGCAGCCAACATGCGCAATCGTTTGAGGGAAACGAGTATAGATATGTAGAGAAAAGGAGTCGCTCATATGAGCGGCCATTTAAGTTTGACATTCAGAGGAATGGCCAACCCTTCGAACCAGAGGCACCACGAGGACAAGCTGGGAAGAATGCATAGTGCACAAAGGTTGGGATGGTTGAGTTTGAGCTACAGCTTAACGTTGGCAACCATACTTGATGGTGCTCAAGGCAAGCGAGGCGCTTGGTAAAGGATGAGACCATACAAGGTAGATTTGATTATTCAGTGACCAAAAGAGTTATCCAAAACTCACAGAGGTGAGGGGAATTGCTAGCTCGAAGAATTTGGTACTCATGTAAAGGCTTGTATATGAATGATGGAGTGTTCATGGCCATCCTAAGGCGACCAAAACTCAGAGCCATGGAGCATTGAAACTTTCTCTTCGACATGAGAAGAATATGTCTGTAGGAGGCTGAAGTGTGCAATGAGTTCAGCATGTTGTTGGTCCTTGAGGGGTGCAATAGGGGCTGTATCAACATGAAGTCGCAATCTAGCAAGTACGTTTGTGAGGGCAGAACAATGCACAGTTTGTTTAACATGGCGGAGTAGTCTAAGGGGATAGTGGTCTCCGAAAACTTCCATAGGGAAAGATGTGATGAGAGAAGTTACTCCAATGGGACAAAAATCTAGGAGAGATAAGTCTCGACTCTCTAGAGGGAGAATTATGTGCAACAGACCACACATATTTGAGGAGTACCTCAAAATAACTCCACAAAGCTCAATGGACCGAGTGAGCGATGAGAAGTCATCGCATGATCTCGCTTGAGATAATGCATTAGGGAATGCATTGCGAGATCAAGTGGGGGAGCGACCCAAGATAACAGAAATGAAGGCACACTTGAAGTCGATATGAAAATCAGACTCAATGGAGGGCTAACCCATGGAATGGAGGGCGTGAGGACCATTATCAACTCAATGTAAATCGGGGAGCAAAGCAACTTCGATATAACTTGATGAAGTACCCAAGCCGCATGAAGGGAACCGGCATAGAAGATAGAACATAGAGTGGAAACATAGAGCTTTCTTTGGACAGAAGTCAATGACATGAACTCTTGCAGAGGCAAGAGCAAGATCATGTTGTTCCATGGGTCCTTCATTCTGATGGAGCAGACTCATCTTGCATGGTGTCAAAGATGAAGGGAGCTTATAGGCATATGTATCGAATCTTGGAGAAGCATTTAATGGAGGAACCAAGGCGACTCAACTTGCGGACTCATCTTGCATAGTGCCAAAGACGAAGGGAGCTTGTGGGCATATGCACCTTATTTTGGAGAAGCATTTAATATAGGAACCAAGGTAACTCAACTTACAGAGGTGAAGTTGAGTTCAGAAGGCCTTGAATAGGGTAAGAGAATGTGGAGATGGGTACTCTTGAAGAATATGACACAATGCTGCTATTCAAGCTGCCATGAAGGAAGCGGTGCATAGTGGAGATTGTGTTGATAGGGGCAGATGCCCAAGATCCAGATAATGGTGTACCAATTTCAACAAAGTCGGTGGACTTTGAAAGCTACTAGGTGACAAACTATCATAGAGCGGTGCTTCGTCTGCTAGTCATAGGTGTCATACAAGCCAATCACGTGAGTGATGACATGTGTGACTCGACATGTAGTCTTTTTACTTATTATTATTATTATTTAGAATTTTATCACTTTATATTATCTATTGCTTAAATATATTATGATGTCTATGGATTTGTGCAATCAAAATTAAATCGTGATGAGAACACGATAATGAGATCGATTCATCTTTAAACACAAATCCTAAATAGTCCCGGTCATAGGTTACTCGAGAGGGATATTGAGATAACCGAATAGACTGGTGTGCTGTATATCCGTCCATATAATAGATGCAACTGGTCTCATAGCTGCTCGTGTTGGGACACTAGGGATACAACACATGTGCTTATCAGAGAATGAGTTCATTGATTCATCTGCTTACAAAATGCTAGATGGTTAATGATGCATTATTGTCAGACATCGATTCATTAGTCTGAACAGTGTATCTGATCCTTAAACTTGAGGCCCAAGGATGTTCTATATGAGTACTCCATTATTTGATATCAGATTTATAGGTTTGGAGGTTCCAGATCTAGCACAGCCGGTTACCGAGAGTGGTAATCAACCTTGCAAGGACTATTGAGTCTTGATAGAGGATCATCCGCTCTCGGTGTCATGAGAAGAATATCCCATGTGTTCTTACTTAGACAAATCCTTGGTTAGGGTCATTCGGATTGAGAGAGAAAGAGTTCTCCGGGATAATATGATCAGAGCGAGACTCGAGCAGAAACCGTATGGGTCTGACAGCATCATGCCCGGTATACGATCTATGGAATATTAGATGAACGAGGGACTATATGTATATGGTAATTGAAGATAGAGATGTCCAATTGATTGGATTCCCCCTGTATCGTCTGGGGACTATGGCGTAGTGGCCTAGTACGTCCGTAGTCGATGAGTCGAGTAAATTATTATGAAGATAATAATTCACTGATCCAGAATGAGTTCTGACAGGTATAACTCACGGCCAACTCGATATTGGGCCTAGAGGGTCACACATATATGGTAGGCGTTGCGATGAATAGAGATTCAAATATGAGATATCCGTCAAAGCCCCTATCTTATTGGATATCCAATAAGCCCCTAGATTATTAAATCATATGGATGAGATCCGATAAGAGCCAATGAGAGATCAGGTAGGTCCTAATCTCTACTAATCTAAGAGGCTTAAGTAGTTGGATGAAGATCCAATACCCAACAGGGCAGGATCCATTAGGGTTAAGTTGACAGGGGACTTCTATAAATAAGAGGGAACCAATGGTTCATAGGCTAGAGTCTCTTTGGGTTATCAACTCTTATTCTCCTCTCATTCTCCTCCTCAGATAGCAGGTTTGGAGATTTAAGGAGCATCGTCGTAGCCTTGTTGTATGGATCACCGCTAAAGAGGAGGGCGCTTATCTTCATTCATCCTCTCCTACAGAATTGCAGCGATTCATAGATATACGATCTCCCTAAGTAACATAATTATCTCACACGTGCTTTTAAGTCTCATGAATTTTACGTACCAATCTTCGCATGATGATGAACACATCTTTAGAAAATTTAGGGATTTTGTATTATGTTCTTTTATTGCGCATGTGATGTATAATGTGGATGGATGATCATGGACCATGTGATGTGTGGATACTTATGATTATTATTATTGGGACCTGCGAGCCTCTATTTTATTTCTCGTTTATTGTCGGGCCTACGTACCTATGATTAAGTTGTAATCATACGAGAAGGTGTAGCGGGAGCGTGGAAGCGATAGCGGGACCCACGAGGCCGAGACGGATGATCGCGATGCAAGGAGATACGTCGAGATGCCGACGGAACCGATGAGGATGAGATGAATGATCACAGGGCATGGAGATGCACCGCTACACACATAGATCTTGATATGAGTGATTAGGCCCACTGGCTTGGGCCTGATCACATTAAGCTGTAGTCCATGATCATCTAGTGTGATTGCTCATGAGATGTGTGATTGCATATACACCTACTAGATATATATATATATATATATATATTTGCATGCGATGTAGATATATATTAAATATGTATATGTGTAACATGTTTATATTAGGAGATCAAATCAAAGTCCCCTCTCTCGATAATATTAAGTCGGTAAACGTGAGGTAATTAGATTGACTCACGTGGCCTTCCATTGTTATAGGTATGGACCGATTCTCGATATAGGTTGAGTTAGTCGAGTCCCTTGAGGCTTACCTATATCGTGATTCGCTATCTTGCTTACGACATAGAGATATCACCGGTGACCTGAGGACATAGTATGCTTGGTCGAGTCCCTCGAGGGTATATCATTGAATCAGACTCATCTTGTAACGATGGTGTTGACTTAACCAATCATCATGGTTGGTCGAGTCTCTCGAGACCATGGTGGTTGGGAGGCCGAACAGGATGGGAATCACAATGAGTTATGATCAGGAAGAGTTGCCTACCTTTTGGGCTTAGTGTGATTAGTCGAGTCTCTTGAGGTTATACTAAGATACTGATTGCATCCCGATCCCCACTAGAAGTCTACCGGAGACTTCTGTTTTACGTGTT
Source organism: Musa acuminata AAA Group (assembly GCF_036884655.1). Taxonomy (NCBI): domain Eukaryota; kingdom Viridiplantae; phylum Streptophyta; class Magnoliopsida; order Zingiberales; family Musaceae; genus Musa; species Musa acuminata. Next base: position 26,466,567 of record NC_088348.1, on the reverse strand, counting down.
GAGGGTTTCACGTGACTCACTAGTAAAATGGTGAGAGTAGAGTAAGATAGAAGTTTATATCTTAATTGTTTATTTTTGTAAAATATGTATGTTATTAATTCTGTATCTTTATTTTCAGAAATATCGATTTCAAATCCCTTACATGGCAACAACTATGGGGCGATTGCTCGAATAAGGGAACCCGAGTCTTATTAGAAGTGTTCCGAGGAGGTTCCTACTTATTAGAGAAATCGTGGCCCGAGAAGATATAAGAGTGGAAAGAGTTTCATCTGAAGATAACATTGTAGATTGACTGACAAAGCCGTTGTCTCAAATTGTCTTTGAGTGTCATAGGGGTCTGATGGGGATCAGACACATAGGTGAGTGATGACACGTATGACTTGACATGCAGTCTTTTTACTTATTATTATTATTTGATATTTTATTATTTTATATTATCTATTGCTTGAATATATTGTGATGTTCATGAATTTGTGCAATGAGAATCAGATCATAATGAGATCACGATAATGAGATCGATTTGCCTTTAAACACATATCATAAATTATCTCGGTCATAGGTTACTCGAGAGGGACATCGAGATAACCGAATGGACTAGTGTGCTGTATACCCATCCATATGATGTATGCAGCTAGTCTCATAACTACTCGTGTGGGGACACTAGTGATATAGTACTTGTGCTCATTTGAGAATGAGTTCACTAATGGATTAGCTTACAAAATGCTGGATGGTTGATGATGCCTTATTGTCAAACAACGATTCCGTAGTCTCAATGGTATATCTGGTCATTAGACTTGAGACACCATGGATGTCCTGTATGAGTACTCCACTCTTTGATACCAGACTTATAGGTATGGAGGTTCTAGATCAAGCACAGCTGCAGCAATGTACTTCGCCTCTATGGTCGAGTCAGTAGCAGTATCTTACTTCGAACTCTTCCAGCATACTGCTCCTTTATTCAGGGTGAATACATACCTTGAATCAGACTTGCTATCATTAACATCGAATTGGAAGCTCGAGTCAATGTAGCTCTCGATATTGAGGCTACTTCCTCCATATACTAATACAAGATCATTAGTCTTGTTGAATCTCGGATTTTGATGATGAAACCAATTGATAAGTGTTTATGATTTAATCTGTATTTTGAGTGATGCATGATGCTTCGATCAAGGAGAGACAATTAAAGCAGGAATAATCATGTTGGGCCAGAGGAAAACGTGTCAGGAGATTGGATGCCGGGCCAGAGGATCGGTCGACGTATCAACAAAAGGCTTCGGACCATGGATTCGGGCATCGGGCCAAGAAGAGCAGATATTGCGCCAAGGATATCGAAGTTGCGGAAGGTCAACTGGCCGATTGGGCAATAGGCCGCAAGAGAGGATGATGCTCGAAGAATCGGACGAAGCATCGATGGACTAATGATATGCCGGACAATATGATTCATGCTTAGTAATAATTGTCTAGATCGAAGTATGTTTTTGTGTGTATAGGATTAACTACGATAGCAAGGCATAAAGCAAAATGAAGTCCCGGAGTCGAGAACGCGATTTCGTTGGGAGTTCGAGAGTTCGTCGGAAGTCTGGATGTTCGTTGGAAGTTCTGTCGGAACCAACTGAGAAGTCCAAGAGCTTGCCAAAGAAGCTTGTTAGAACTCGCCAAGAAGATCGTCGTGAAGTCCAAGAGCTTACCGGGAGTCCGCCGGAACATTACCGAGAGATCGTCGGAAGTTCGCCGGAAAAAACCGGACTTATCTTACTTAGATTATGTCTTAGGAATTGTAGTTAGCATATAATTAGAGTTGGGATTGGGAGGTAATCCCATCAACTCTGTTAGGGGCCAACTGAGCCCAAAGTTGGGCTGGTTTCAGCCAAATTCAAAGCCCAACCAGGGTACTAAAAACCTAGCCGACGGTGACACCGCTTGGGGAACAGTACCCCAGGAAATCTAGGCGGTGGTACCGTCCTTGTTCGACGGTGGTACCGCCCAGTAGCAGATCCTATGATGATAGTACCACCTAGGAACGACGATGGTACCGCTAGTACCCAGGAAACCTAGGATGAGACCTTTTTAGGCTTAAAGTTTGAATCAACTTGAAGCCTATAAATACCTCTCACATCCTTTGTTAACTTACACAAGCACAGAGAATTTAAAAAGGAAAAAATGTTGTTGTAATCTCTTGTGAGAATCCTCATCTTCTAGTATAAGTGTTCGAATAGTTTGAGAGAGGAGTGAGTGCTTGTAAGGGTTATCTCTTAAACCCGGTAAAAGAAGAAGAGGGGTGTAAGAAAGAGGTTGATCTTTTCCTATTAAAGGAAGATCGATAGTGGATGCTGGTAGCTTCGACGGAAGAGGAATCGACGAAGTGGATGTAGGTCACGACGATCGAACCACTCTAAAATCTGGTTTACATTTTACTTTGAGCAATTTATCTTTACTTAAATCACTTTACTTCCTTACTTGATTTACATTTAATATGCTCTTACTTTGCATTCAAAGTTAAGTATTTCTAAAATCGATTTTATGGTAAGAAAGATTTTCAAAATAGATTTGAAGACATATTTTACCGCTATTGTGTCCTCATTTTGGTTGGTGCTATTGTGTCCTCATTTAATTAATTTTCATTGTAGATTAACATCAATTTTAATTGGCATAATATTATTGGTAAACTACTGAACATTGTATTTGGCATAATGTTGTTCATAACCGATTAAACATAATAGTGTTGGTTTTGTTGAGATTAGAAGCCTATTTCGGTGAGTTACAATGTTTCTATTATAGTGACCAAAATAATATAGTATTATTTATTAAACACACTATTTAACATTTTAGGAGCCATTTAGATGATTTACAATATTTTAAAATAGTCTTTATAGTATTTTTTTATTGTAGTAACTAAAATAAGCTACTGAAAAATATTATAATTGACATCATATTATTCCTCTTTTATATCATGCACGTAGAATATTACAGCACCAAATTTGTAGAGTCTCTAGTTAGTTTTGGTTGAGGTTAAAAATCATTTGGGTGATTTATAATGTTTTGAAATAGTCTTTATCATATTTTTGCTATGGTGATTAAAACCTTGTTCTTAGGCCATTATAATATTATAATACCAAATTAGGAGGCTCATAGTTGGTTTTGGTTGAGAATAAGAGTCATTTCAGTGTTTTACAGTATTTTCAAGTAGGCTTTATAGTATTTTTATTACGGTGACCAAAATGCTATAAAGCTAATGAAAAATACTATAATTATCATAATATTATGACTCTTACAGTATCATTACTCTTAGATCATTAGACTATCAAATTCATATGATTCTGGTTGGTATGTTAGAAGTGATTTACATTATTTTCAAATATGATTTATAATATTTTTTATGGTGACCAAAATATAATAAAAATTATTAAAAGTATTATAATTTATATGTATTTCGTACAAGTCATAAAAAGTCATCTAAGGTTTTTTGGAACATCATTATAGTATTTTCATTCATATCTGAAAAAAACATACTATAAAAAAGTCATTTACCAAATTCTTGTCATTCATTACACTTCATATCATGCCAATAGTTACAATATGACATAATTTATAATGCTAGTTTCCATACAAGTCATTAAAAAATATTTAGGTGTTTTAGAACTTCTACACAATGTTTTCATTTGCATTTGAAAAAACACTGTAAATGGGTCATTTTCCAAATTCTTATCTTTCAATTTCATATAATATCAACAATTTCATTCATATACAGAAACAATATATCTAAAAAAAACACTGTATCTAAATAAGAGAAATACTGTAAAAGGATCATTTTCCAAATTCTTATTATTCATTATACTTCACACCATGTCAACAACTTCAACATGACATAATCTGCAATGGTATGTTTCGCATAAGTTACAAAAAATAATTATAGTGTTTTAGTTCATATTAAGAATATATTGTGTATGAACAAAAAAAATCATAAAGAGACCATTTATCGTAATGTATTCCATATAAGTCATAAAAAAATATTTAGGATGTTTTAGACTGTTTATATCAATGTTCACTATATCGTATCATATTGATATTTCGATCCGGGCTCAGTACGGTATGGTACCGGTGTATCGGGTGATACATCAGGACATACCGAGCGGTACACCCCGGTGTACCGAACAATTTTTTATTTTTTCATATTATAGCAGTGCTATAGTATAATATTGTAGTACTGTAACAATACCGGACGGTCCGTTTCGATATAGTAGACCTTGGTCTATATAATATTTTTGTTCATAGATACGGTGTTTACTGTATCTAAAAATAACATTACGTAAAGAGTTCATAATTCAACATATTCCTATACAAATCATTGTTAAAAACTAAAGCATGATGAAAATAATGTAAAAGGTGGATTAAACTTATACGAGACAATTGAATCAAAATAAAACAGAACAGTATAATTAAGGTAAATTAAATAATTGTTATATATATTTTTTATGCCATTTCCTAAACAGTGTGGTCAGAGAGCACATCAACTCCGTCGTCACGGGTTAAGTTACAACTGGGTTCCGACGTTCAAATAACAAGTCACGGATTTGGTCACAACCGGCAGTCGAGGGATGCCGCGGCCGAAATCGTTGTCAAAGTCGTGGCACGAAGCAGGCCTTCGTTTAAATGGCACCGCAGCCATCTTCTTCAAACAATTCACGGAGGACACGCACAAGACGAAGCTCTCCGATCGTCCTCCGCCTCTCTTTTCCCTCGGTCCACCGCAAGACCAGAAGAAGGGGAAGGTAAAATTTAAGGAGGAGAGGGCGTCGGGAGAGACGAAATTGAGGCGAAGAAAGAGGAACGCTCGGTCCCCCAAAACCCTGCAAACCCTAACCCTTGAATCGAAGGTGAGGACGGTGGATGGAGCTCGAGAACACGGTGAAGGAGGCCTTGAACGCCCTCTACCACCACCCCGACGACGCCGTCCGCGGCCGCGCCGACCGCTGGCTCCAGGACTTCCAGCACACCATCGACGCCTGGCAGGTAACGCCACGGCCTTCCGCTTCTACTCTGGTTCTTGTTATCTCCGGAATTTCGTACCCATTTGTCAATGATCCTCCCGTTTTAGCTAGAATCTTGTCGAGGATGGTTGCCACTCGCTAATCTAATAGTGTGAAGGGTTTGGGATTACAGCACGATTATTCCAATGTTGGTATTTTCTGTGAAATCCGTGGTAGTTTAATGAGGAAATAGAACCACACAGACGCTTTGTGGTCCCTCAAGTTGGGTCTCGATTTGCATTTCCTATCATAGATTCCTCCATCCGCCATGTGTTAGTGAGCTCGCTAAAGATAACTGTTTCATTTGAGGATGTTGTCGCTTCAATTCGATTCGTATCAAAAGCCAATGCCTGTCAGAGACAGGTACATCCAGTCATGCCAAAAATTAAATAATCCACTTTTCTTATTTTTTTTCTTGTTCATTTGGTGTTTGTGTCCACAGTCAATAGGCAGGAGTTCAAGTCCTGTAAGCGTCAAGCACACATGTTATGTAATACTTGAATGGAAGGAGCAATTTAAAAAAAAAAAAAGAACTTTAATTCTTCAAAGTAAGAGTCATACATACCTTATATATATTTACATCATCTTTTAGATGTATTAATCATTTCATGTATCTAATAGCTGAAGGCACTGTAGGTCCTACTAGAAATTGCTAAATGATAATTAAACAAGGATACATTTTAAAGTTCACAGATAAAAGGGATTGCTTATACTTAAAGTCCACAAACTGTTGTAATAGCAATAGTTTGAGAAACCATTTGAAGAGGCTAATGAGAACTTTGAAGACAACAAGCAAGTCCACACATTGAATCATGTGGTTACATTGTTGCTTCATATTTCACATTTCTTGTGAGGGTTAAATGGTAGACTTCATCGATGGAAACAGGCTAATTGCTATGTTCCTAATACCAACTATATATGATTTTGAAAGCTGAAGGTTACTAAAGAATCTAATTGTTTACATATATTTGATTAGCTTGACATAAAATTAATAGAGTACAAGTTATGGCTAAATTTTTTTTGAGAAGAATGGATATTTTATTTGTGATTTCATTATTGAGGGTCCGTGTTCTGGATGCAAAATGAATGGGAACTATGATATTTCGTCTCTTTCAAATGAAAATTGGTATTCTGAAGCATTTAACAGTCTGGACTTTTCGTTTTGTTGAATATATTGTTTATCATTTGTTTTCAGTAATTAGGTTAGAGAAGCAGATTTATTGTAGAAACCACAAAGTTCTAGGAGAAGCCATCTTTGACGGAATCTTCTCATTGGAAATGTGATGTCTTCTGTGTATGAGTTTTATTTGAATATCTTGTCCGCTCTATATAGTTGTGGTTCACTGGTTTAGCTTAAAGCAGCCCATAAGAACTGAATCAAACTTCTTCTATGGTTTCTCTCTTGATCCCATATAGGAACTGCTCTCAGCAGAAACTAATGCTTTGGACTCAAGTCTTATTCAGTGCTGTATGGCTTTGGCATGAAAGTCATGGTGCAACTTGAGTTGGAAACTAAGACAAGTCTAGTTAGCATCGGAGACGTCAAAAGGTGCTCAGGTGCTTGCCAAGACAGTTGGGTGAGTTTAGGCCCAAGTGCCTTGATGTATTACGGGTGAGGTCTAGGCACCATCCACGAGCACCTTAGTTGAGGCACTAGGCATCCCAGGTGCTTGCCGAGGCTGATCTGGGCGACCCAGATCTTCAACCTGATCCAAACCCAATTCTGTTGGCCCTTTCCCCCTAGCTGATCCAAATATAATCCCCCACACCTGACACCTGCACTATGCCCTATCATCTTTATTGCTGATTCTTTTGCCACTAGTCACGTCTCTTTCTATATAATGCATCTACTCTTCTCTTCTTACATCTTCTGTTTCTCTTCCTTCCTCTTCCTCTCTCCACTGCCAGAACACGTTGCTGCCATCCTCTCTGCATTCTTTCCTCTCCTTTTGTTGTCTCATGTTAGAACAGAGAACATAGAAGGCTATACATTGCTTGAGAAGAAGAGGTAAGTATTCTTTTTTTGTGTTATCTCTTGTTTGATCTCCCCATTTTTGGGGTGTTGCGAGCCAGCACCTTTGTTCACATGATGGTTGACCATGTATGACATGGCAGCTGCCATTTAAAAGGTGGGGGTCTTATATTATCTACATATTCGTTCCAAGAATAGGGTGTTTTTTGCACAAAAGAAATTCTTGAAAGGTGCAGCATCTAGTATGGGATATAATCTTAATAAGGCAAGTGATATAGAATGTGAAAAAATTGTTTGTTTCTTTTCTTTAAGAATAAAGGAATCTATTAGGCTGACTTTTCCAGTTCCTTTTTCCACTTATCCTGTTGCTCGTTTTCTTGTCATTGCTCTTCTATTTGTTCTATTCCTTTTGTTCTGGAAAGCTTATTACTCAGTGATTTCAATAGGCGCTCGGGCGAGGCGAGGCCCGAGCGCCTTGCTTCATTTCCAGGTGGCGCGCTTCAAAGAGCCCAGGCGTCGGACGCTTCGGGTGAGCGCCCGGGTTAAACCAGGCGACCGAACTAGCGTTTTAGGTGTGGTTCGGTCTTCAGTGCTTTAGTTGGTTCAATCGAACCAACTAAAGCATCGATATTAGCCTTCCTCTTGCGACTTCCCAACCCTAACCCTGCTCGTCGCTATCGTTGCTCGTTGCTACCGTTGCCACTATCGTCGCTCGCCACTTCCGCTCCTGCTATCGCTGCTTGTCACTATCGCTGCCGCTGCCACTATCACTGCTCGTTGCTCCCGTTGCCGTTGCCGCTGCCATTGTCATCGCTCGCCGCTCCCGCTTCCGCTGTTGCTTCTCGTTGCTACCGCTGTCGCTGCCGTTGCTCTCTGCTACCTCTTCTCACATCGACTCGATAGTATACTGTTAACAGTATACTAGTAACAATATTTTTTTATTTATTAGACTAATAATATATTATTTTGATTTTAATACTGCTAATTTTTATTTATTTGAAATTATTGTTATTTTTTAAATTTTGAGATTTTTGTTAATGTGATATTGTGATTTTGTAAGTTTTTTTAAAATTTAATATCATATTTTTATTTAAATAATTATATTTATTAATTATATTATATATTTTTATATTTTAGTGTTTCGTTTCGCTCGGGCGAGCGTCTAGCGCCTCTGGCGTTTTTGGACCTTAATGCTTTTTGACGCTTAGCGCTTTTTAAATCATTGTTATTACTACTGTTTTGACTTAACGACACGTGTAACTGCTTTATTTTCTTGTTGGCAATGCTATTTGTTCCTTTAAATTTCTCCTGATTTCTTATAGCATCAGACTTATGTCTGCCAATCTGTAATCCAGGAACATTAGAATTGCAGGTTTCTGCTACATCTGCATTTAATTAAATGTATTTAAAATTTTTTGAGAGTTGATCAAATTCTTTGCTTTGAGCCCTGGGCTTTTCTATTTAAATTGGTGTTCCTATTTATACAATTTAGTAGACTCAGTTAAGAATGCAATAGGCATGGATGAGGGCCTTGGGAAATCTGTAAGTTCCACATCTTCATTTTTAAGAATGCCTGGATGCATAAGATGCAGAATTTGAACTACCCAATACATGGCAGTTCATAAGTCTTTGACACCATCCATGTGGATTGAGTGCAAGATGGGGCAATCTTTGGTGGGAGAGGCTAGGTGGGTCTCCTTTTCTGTAATTTGCTGGGTTCTACCCTATTTAACATGAAAGCTAGGCTTCATTTTCATTTTTATATATCTTCTGCTCGTTCCCAATCTTAAACAAGCAAAAGAAATGATAATGATAACTAGATTTAACACAAAGAATGTGTAGTAAAGATATCTATGTCTGTCTTTTAGGCTGAAGTTCATTAGAATGGCATGTGTTGGTCGGCAGCATATGTGCACTAACTGGTCGGTAGCACATATTTGTCCTAGGATGGTTTTAGAAAAACATATGCAAATTTTGGGAGTCTATGAGTTACTTGATACTGCAGCAAAGACTATAAATATCTTTGGGAAGAAGGGTCATATTTGTTCTATAAGATAATGGGAATCAGGGAAACATCTTGTAGATATTGTATGCAAATCTATGACCTTGTTGCAACATAGCATGTGTGCTTGACCAGAATACTTAATAAAATGAAGCCACTATAATGAAATGTGGCTAGGATAAAGCTGTTAAAAAATGACCATTATTTATTTTTTAATTACCTTTATTATCTTATAGTTTCTGATTTCATTTCAGATGTTTTAGGTTGATTTTATTTGTAGCAATACTTATTTAAGTTTTTGTGATTTTTTTTTTCAGGTCTCTGATAACTTACTTCATGATGCCAACAGCAACATGGAGACACTGATATTCTGTTCCCAGACTCTTAGAAGCAAGGTAATATTGTATGCTTTTATTCAAGAATAACTTATGGGGCTTAAAGGTGATCTACCCTTCCATTCTTGTGTTGCTAGATTGTTTACAATTCTTTCCACTGTTAGGTACAACGGGACTTTGAAGAGTTACCTTCAGAAGCCTTTCGTCCATTACGCGATTCATTATATGTGAGTTCCACATTTTAATAAATGTATGACATATTATAATGTTATTGGGCATATGCATGTGCTACCTAGTGAATTGAAGTTGCTGTGCTTGCCAGGCATTTTGGTTCACAGCTATATTTTCTAATTGTTGAGTCTTTTTGAATATGAATGCTTCAAGATTGTTGAACCTACTTCAGTTAGTTTATTAGGACCGATTTATCTTGTATACCTGTTCTCATACAATTAAATGAAGTCACTAGTTATAAGAAAAATAAAGTTGCTCTTCTATTTTGCAGTAGTAGAACTTTTGACTAAAGCAGCAATAGAATAAGAGAGAATTTAGTGTTCTGAATGTCTGTCTTTTCACATCCTATTTTTGGATTTGGTGATCTTGATTTCTTTGTCTACTATCAATGTTGACACTTAATTTTAATTACTGTCTGATGTGCATGATTATAAACCCTAAAATACTTTCTCTCAATCTACACCATCCATAAGTCCTGAATGGCTATTTATCACTAGCATCTGTGAGATTAAAAAAATAAATTCAAGCAAGGTTACACTTCATTTAAGAGGTTGGGAGGTTGCTATTATTTCACTAGTATAGTAGTACCCTAGAGCATGGTTTTGAATACAGCAGTATCCCAGCACTAATATACAGGTCTAATAGCTTACAAGTATGCCAATTGCGCTAGTTGCTGTTGAGATATTAAATAATTTTTTAACTTATTTAATGTTTGGAGTTATATTGTACATGGTTTGCTGTACCACCCGAGTCGGTATGGTACAGGCAGTATGTACTTGTCCAACTCACCATTGAGATGCGGCTTGCTCGAGTCCCTGTTGACATGCCTTGGCGTATTGTGTGTCGGTACATCGGTACAGGTCGATACGTACCATACCAACAAATCTTCAAGATGGGTCCGGTATCCGAAATGGCGAATCTTGATATTGTAGTGTACCGGTCAGTATGTACTAGTTTTGTAAGATTTTGCTACAAATATTAGTACTGCTATCTAAAACCTTGCTTTAGAACCTTCATGCCAACATATTAAGTTGTAGGTTGCACTCTGGTTTTACTAGTTCCATTGATGGAGACCAATAAATTAGTGTCACATGGATGTTTGTAAAGATTTCTGGTTTCATGAATGAAATATGCTTCCAAACAAGTAGCATTCCCTTTTGTGTTATATTTGATCTTAGTTTTCCGTAATTGAATCTCATCCAACCATGCAACCTATTTGTACAGTGTTTTTGAACTTTTGAGATATGCTGTGGGAACAACTTTATCTTTTCTTAAACTAAGATATGATTTCATGTTTGAAATGTACTTGATGGTTGCTTGTTGGTCCCCTTTCAGACTGGTAAATACAAGGCAATACAAGCTGGTACATCCAGTTTTTAAAACCTTAGTCTCAGTATGCAAAATTAGTCATTTGAGCTAATACTTCTGATATGGTCTTAAGTCTTAACACCATTGATATTTTGAACAATTTTAGTTTCATGTTGAGTGTTATATAATGAGAAAAGATCTCTTGTAATTGATATTTTATTAGCTTATACCGTGTTGTAGAGTTATTATAGTGGAAGCTGATTGTAGGGCAATAAGTATACATAATGAGCTTGTTAATTTAGTTTACTTGATGTTGACCATTGGTTGATATTGGAGAGTACTGTACTTTAAATTTGCTTTCCACATAAATCACTCAAGCGACAAGTGGGCATAAGAATCTTCACTGACTCTAAATCGATCATAGAATTTTTAATTTTTGACCTATTGCATCACTGACAAAGTGGGGTGGTCACTTTCTCACCTTTTTTTCCAAGTCATTTCGCTAGGTATTCTCTACATAGCTTTATATTTGGATTTGACTGTCTTAGAACTGGCAAATGCAGGCATTGCTTAAGAAACTTGATACGGGCCCCCCTAAAGTCAGAACTCAGGTAATTTTGTGGATATTTGTTGCCTCGGTTTTTGTCTTGTCTTTAGGTACAATATTAACTTTATCTTTATTTTAGATTTGCGTTGCTGTTGCTGCTTTGGCTGTGCATGTATCTGTCGAAGACTGGGGAGATGGTGGTATTGTAAATTGGTTAAGCAGTGAGATGAAATCTCATCCTGAGTATATGAGAAGTTTCCTAGAGTTGCTGACTGTCTTGCCTCAGGTATATCTTTTTGAAGTTTCAACCTTCTTCATATGTGCTGAAAATAACATAACAGGACATCAGGACCATAAAACTGAAAATAGAATAAAGAAAGTAGTTCTGGCAGAAGCTATGCTGCATAGTGCCTCTTTGCACACAGCTTCTTGTAGATTTGTTTGTACTGGTTATTCTGGTGACAATGTGCTATTCTCCTCTCTTTGTGCCTTGTAACCTTGGCTATCATTCTTGGAACTGAAATTAATTTGGTCATAAATTACTACCTTGTAAACCTTTTCCTGAACATTCTGGAATTTCGTAGCTTCATTTGGACACTGTTGAATTTATAAATCTTGAGATAATTACCTAAGAGTTAGATATTGCCATCTGTCATCATACGTAAATGCCTTACATGGTTAATGGAAATAGGATTTTGAATATCTATCTTAAATTGATGGCTGTAAAAATGTGAATTTTCAATTTTCTGCTTGATTATTAGTAAAATTAATCTTTTCTGGAATCAATCAGATTTATAGAGATGATAATCATTATAAATAACTTTGAGGAGCTAAGAAGTTTATATACCAAATGGGCCAACTAAATATGGTATACTTTCTTTTGGACTTTATTATGGCAAATTTCTCTGTGTGGGCATCCTTGGTTTGGCTGATATACACTCATATAGAGAGGCAAATTTTGGTAAAAGGCAGCCTAATTTAAGCTTAGTTTCACAATTCTTTTTTGTCAATCAAATGTGTAATGATAGCTGTGGTACCATAGCTTGGCAATTTGCATAGATAGATAAAATTTTGTATGCTAAGCAAATAAAGATTTATCTCCTGTCTTTGACTGGCTGTAAGGTGAGAAATTTGATCTTTTCTAGACTCTGAAAATTTGCATAAATTTTCAGTCAGGGTTAGATGGATTTGAATAAGACCTGTAAGAATAAAATTAGAATTCGAACATAGGGTCCAATATTGGTTGTCTAGACATGAGGATAAAGAAAAGAATAATATCCTGGAGGAGAAGGAAATACAGGTATAGGAAAATTGAACTTGTTTATTTTGGTTGACTTAACAAAATCATGAAGCTGTGGGGGAACTAAGTCACTAACTAGAGCATGCATTTTATTTGCCCAATTGCCTAATTTTTGACCTTCAATGTCATTACCTAAAAGGTAGAAGATTTTTTGTTCTCTTGGGAGAAAAAGAGCACTAGTTCTTTTTTCTTGTTATTCTGCATATATTTCCTTTTCAATGCCAAAAGACAGAACAAGATTTTGTCCAATTACTTTCCCAGCAATGCACAGAGCATAAATGAGAATACAGGAGTTCTACTGAAGCTCATATCTTCATGCAGTGTACAGTATAAGTCTTTTATAAACATGAAAATTTGTAGAAATTGACTAGAAATATTACCTTACCACCATGGATTGACATGGTGGAGAAAATATGAAGGTTTCATATGCTAGCTCCTGAATCCTGCTATAATTGTTGCTAGGTCTTATGCGGTTATCAATGGAAATAGATTCATTGATCATTATGATGGCCTTTGTACACTTCATTTATCAATGATATGTATTTCTAGTTTAAGCTATTTTGTTTTCAAGTGCTTTGGCATATTTAGGTTATCATAGCAGGTGATTTTCTATTTCCTTGAAAATGGTAATTGGTGGATTCATCTGGATTTGCTGTGATTTGATATGTGGTGTTAACAGGATTGGTATTGTGGGCAATCAAGAAATCTAGGATCGGGTTTGCAGGATGATTGTATAGTATCATGTATCATTGAAAACTATAATACAAAATGCAAGAATCAAAAGCATAAAAATATAATAATAATTAAAAAAGTGAAAAAGGATCTTATATATGAAAAGTTTTCATGTTCTTACATGTAACATTTATAAATTGATTGAAATATACAATTGAGAAACATATAATTTACCAAGTCTTGAACTTTCCTACTGACAAAAAGTTTTCCCTTCTCCTTTCTAATTTCTATTGATTCTCTATTTTGCCCCACTTTTTCTCCCTCTTCTCTCTATCTCTCTTTTACAATATGTATCTCTGTTGAGACCAGACAAATAAATAATGATGTTGATTAATGAGAGTGATGCTGTTATCCATGAGGAAATTTCTATTCCTGCCCCCTCTCTTTGTTCCTTTTCTTTGTTGTCTTCTTTGGCTGTTGCGGTTTTTTCTTCTTTTCTTTGTTGCTGCTGTCAACTTTACTGACTCGCCCTCTTTCACCCCTTCTGTTAGGTTTCAGCATCAGCCAAATTTGGCTGTTGTATTTATGTTTATATTTTCTACCCCCCTCTCTCTTCGTCAAATCTATTGATTCACCCTCTTTAACATTGGCATCATGTCACCATGCAGACTCACCAGGTTCTATTCAATATCACCTTTTCTGCCTTAGTTGGAACTTTCTTGTGCCCCCTGGTTGCAATTTTCTTTTGTTCTTTGTCCAAACAGGATGGTCTGAGCCGACTGGCCATGGTTATTGGCATCATGCCATTATGCAGAGTGAAGATTAATTATGTTCTAGACTTCTACATTAGCCAGGCATGTTCTTTCATATTTTGTCTAACCACACCAATTTCTAGTTTCTGGGTGTGCCCTCTCATAATCCTATCCTGTATTTAAGATAGTGCTCTCTTAAGGCAACATGTTTTTGAGCTGAAAATGTTCTACACTTAATCCTATTTTGCATTTAACATAGTGTCCTCTCATAATCCTATCTTGCATTTTTCCTAACTATGTTCTAGACTTCTACATGAGCCAGGCATGTTCTTTCGTATTTTGTCTAACTGCACCAATTTCTTTTTGTGGGTGTGCCCTCTCATAATCCTATCTTGCATTTAATATAGTGCTCTCTTAAGTCTTCAACATGTTTTTGAGCTGAAAATGTCAGGAATTAAGAAACCCACTGAACAATAAAATCCGTGTAGTATGTTGCTTTATGTAAATCTGAATATTGCAAACTAGAGTTAAGTTTTTGTTGACTTGAATATTGCAACAGAACTAGCAATTTTGAGACCATGAGCCTTCATATCACATAGGGTTGCTTCTTTGCAACTTGGATGATCAGGTTTCGAGTCATGGGAACAGCAAAAGCTGACCTTTCCTAAGCTCTGTATTAGCACGAGTTCCATGCACGCCACCCTTTTCTTAATCTAACATTCTAACAATTTTGAGCAGACAGTCCAGCACACTTGCATTGAAATAACTCTTCAACATTGTCTTTTGATTCCAGTAGTTGCTGGTTCTGCTTATCTTTAAATTGTTCGTATATGACTTCTGAGTGCTATTTCTTTCATTTACTTCCAAGAGTCTTTGATTCCTTGTATCTTTTCTCTGCAGGAAGCTCATAGCTATAAGATAGCCGCTCGTCCCGAAAGGCGGCGTCAGTTTGAGAAGGAACTTATTTCATCAGCTGAAGTTGCTCTCAGTCTCTTGACTGCTTGTTTGGGTTTTGATAATTTCAAAGAGGAGGTAGATGATGCTTAATCACAGTTGATTGTTTTTTGCAGTGCACTACAAATAGTCCGTCTTTCGTGCAGTTAAAATAGATCTTTTATAGATATTATGATTCAATCAGACAGATTATCGTTACTAGTTGATGGATTTAACTAGTTTATTCACATTCTTTTGATTTTGATTTTGTTCTTTTCTGGTTTTTGAAGAATACAGCTGGCCCAGCCAACGATTGACAGAATTTTCTTATTTGCCTTCTACCAATTGGTTTTCACTGTCCTCAATCGTGTTTAGTACTTGAATCTAGGTTCATTCACTCTAGGACCATTTTCAACTAGGCTAGTTAAGGTTGGATGTTATTTGTTGGATAAATGTTCTTAGTTATTATTAGTCATTGTTGATTCTCATTGTGGACTTTCTGATTAAATCACTTAAATAACTGTTTGTTCATAACTCTGGAAGTAAATTTAGGGTTTATAATCTCTTTAAAAGGTCTTACAGCTGTATTTTCTTGACAATGGTTGGATGGATACTTATTTCAATACGATCAACCATGAAAATTTCTCTTTAGTTTTGATGCCGAGATGGGTGTAAGCACCATAAAAAACGGTGACTTCCATTCATCAATTTCTGTCTGTTATAATCTGTACTTACTCTATTATCTTTTTTTTCCCTTTATGCATTGGTCTTCTTTCGTACTAGTTCTTGCTTGCATCATAAGTTTTGACTTTCGCTATATTTCTAATTACAGAATAATGCTTCAAGTTTCCTTCGCTTGATCTTATGCTTGTCTGACATGCTAATTTAATATCATTGATCAAATATTCATATTCATCTAGCAAAAACTTTTTGAGTTCCTTTTCTTAGTTAATGAGTTATAACAATTTGGACCTGGAGCAAAATTTTGAGCTGGTATGCACTTGATTTCTAAGTCCTTTAACATGATTTATGTTCTCTGTAGTCTGTACCCTCTCTCAGTGATTACATATTGAGCCCAATGTTCTTGTTTAAGCTTGACCCACTTGCGGTCTGTCTGAATAAAGTTCTTAGTTTTACCCTGTTTGCTTTGATGTTGTTATATACTGTTAGAGTAAAAATTATGTTGTTGCAATTACTGGAAAATGATTGTATAGAACCCGCAAAAAACTCATGAGAGCTAAATGTGGTCAGCTAGGTTATCACTGTTAAGAATGTTGACTGTGTGAATTTTATAATGGTACTACCCAACATTATTCTCTGACAGGTTCTGGAGGGTTTTGCTTCATGGCTTCGCTTGAGCCGTGGGTATGAATATTGTAATTGGAATATATGAAACTTTTCTTTTTGAAACTCTATAGGCTATTTGAAAAGAATTTGAGTTTTGTTTAATTTTGAGGAAGCCTCTATCATGCTTATTGTTTAGAAACTTCTGACATGGTCTCTTTTAGGATTCCTGCCTCGACACTTGCTTCCCATCCTCTAGTGCATGCAGCTTTATCGAGCTTAAGTTCAGAGCAACTTTTGGAGGCAGCTGTAAATGGTATGTAAAAGAACCATTTTAACATACTTATAATAAATAGATATGTAGTTGATTGATTAATCGAGATCTTTGACATGTTGACTTTATCTGTTTTCTGGAGTTTATATGTGCATAAATAACCAACCAGAAGTTGGCTCGATATAGGACTCTCATAAGTGTATGACATATATTCTTGTTAACCCATGGGACCTCTTAAAATTGAACTGAATGTGTATCTGCAGAAACGTCATCTCTTTTTCTTAAATACTGGTTTAAATGGGTTTGTATCGATATGGGATGCAGCTGGTATGGCACATACTAATTAGTAGCTCTGTATGGACTGAAACGACAATCCTTTAAATTGTAAAGTTATTTTAATGTTGCTTTGTTTTTTTATTCTACCCAGAACATGTTAGTAATAGGGAGCTAGTCTGTGAAGTTGTTCGACTTCAGTGGTTATACACATATTTAGAATTTAAAAACCACCAAATGGATGTTGTTCAACCATGTGCAACATAAAACAGTTCTGCACCTGTTGGTTTGGGGGGTTTATCTTCATGGATTAAGGTAATATTGAAAAAAAGAGGGTCCATGAAAGACTTGAATGATTGTGTTGAGAAACATGAAATCATTTAGGATGATCGTCTTGCAGTTATAGTGAACTTTGCTTTTATTGCATTCTTTTGACAATTTTATGTATCCTATGCAGTGATATCAGAATTGATACACTTCACTGTATCTGGAGGTTCCGGTGATCTGTCTGCACAAATGCCACTAATTCATGTTCTCGTGCCTCATGTAATGAGTCTGAAGGAGCAACTTGGAGATTCTTCAAAGGTATAGATGCTGCCTCCTCTTTTTGATTGTCTTAAATTTCTTTATGAAATTGGTTACTGGAACCTGTTAAATTGAAGTTGCTATATGTGAATTTTATCACTTACGTCAATATATACTTCTTATTCTTGATCTCGTTGAAAGATGTTTAGATTCTGGAATAAATATTCTTGAAAGTAATTATTAGCTTATTAAATGAGCTGTTTCTGACAGCTTTTTTTTATAGAAAGCAATCTATATATACTGATGCAAGGAACCCCACAAGGTTTATACAGCATTCTAGGCTTTCTATGAAACTTGGTATGTATCGGCATACCGATACTGGTCCAGGTCTGGAGCAGTAGGTCTGGTGCCCGAGATTGTATTCCTTGGGCTCTACTATAACCCATCACTGACAAGATGATGACATACATGTGGGTAATCTTGGGGAGGAAAGACTAATCCCATCATCTTGTGGCTATCCTCATTAGAACCAATTGGTGAGAGTGCTATTCTGCCTACCCAAATCAATCAAGTGGTAGCACTTATAGGTTGAGCAACGGGAAGGAAGTTGTGGATGTTGAAACGCCATCAACCATCGTTACAAAACAAGAGATGTCACCCATGATGACCTCCACTATGCTCAACCAAATTGCATAGGCTCTTAAAAGGGGCTGACCATACTATACTAGGAGGACCACCTTTTGCACTGACATACACATTGCAATTACCAGCGCAACAATTGCCCGTACTATTGTCCTAGCTGCAAATACATGCAATTTAGGAGTGGGTCAACATATTCTACATCTCCAATGGTGATTACTAAGCATCTGCAATGCTTCTGGTGGATGCTTACATTCTCCTGCTGCTATCAATAACACTAGCTCCTTCTTGGTGATATTAACAGCCACAATATGACTTATATTGGAGTTGCTTCTGTGCATAATTGTTGCCTTCCCAGTTGATTTGCATGAGCAGTCAACTGCTCCATTCAGTGTAATTACAATCCTTTGCCTGGTTGATAACAGTACATGCGTAAGCTTTGGCTTTATGCAGCAGATTGCCAAAATCAACTTCCCGAAGTTAAGCAATGAACCTGATTGAATGAATATTTTCTGTTGCAATTCTTTTTTTGTGACACTACACAAAAAACAGGTGTTTGCTTCTATGCATCTGGAGAATGCAGGAGTTCATTAACACTGCAACTTGGTTGGAAGATGGTGCATATGGTAACCCAGAGGGTAACGATGATATGGTATTAGGAGGTATTCAAGAAGCATGGCGATATGGTCTTTAATATTTCATAGTTCAATTGGTTGGAAGATGGGCTGGATCTGTAGCGGTCAGAAATGTTAGTTGCTTTGAGAGTTTCAAAGAACTACTTTCCTATTTGATGCCAACAGACACAAACATTGTATAATGTTGTGCGGGAAAGGTCTCAATAGAGGTGCATTGTGGGTTGGATGGCCCAGGTTTGATGTGATGTCGTGATCTTATAGAGCTGGGCATGACCATGTGCTACAATGTTGTTATGGGTCATGGTCTGCAGCATGAACCGGGTATGTGCTACGATGTTGTTTTTGGGAAATGTTAACAGGATTAGAAATTTTAATTCCCTTTTTTTTTATAGCTTTCCATTTTGTTTGTTATGAATCTGATAAGATCCAACATTTTGTCTAGTCCTTTTGTCTTGTAGGCAAATAATTTACATTACCCCACTCCTAACCAAACAATCTTTAAATAATCAGGAACATGTTTACATGACAGACCTTAATTAAATTTCTTGAGTTCACTATTGGGCTATTTTTTCTACTTCTATATTCTTTTATAGAGAGATATAGTTACATGACTGCTGGTTTGTGCTCTTTCATGGCCATCATGCCTAATCAGTTTCTCATGTACCATGTTATGAATTAGTGGAAGCCACTAATTCATGGTTGTTTAAAAAACTTGAAGGGCAAGGTTTGAAATTAGTTTGTTCATCTCATTGCATAAGCCTATAGGAGTAAAATACCTACTCTAAATGAACTAGGACCCAATATTGGTGCACTGTGTTCTTTTTCTTGTTTGTTTGTAGGGGTCCACACTTTATGTGGCCCAAATTGCAATATGAACAATATTGCATAGAAAGTGGGATATAGTTAACATGAGAACGCTGAAATTTTACCATCATGCACTTATGGTAATTTAAAAGAAAAAATTGAATTGAACAAAGTAACTACACTAAAATATATGAAAGGGCATGCTCCAACCTTTACAACATGAAAGGAACTGGATTCAAAGCCTATTCTGAGTTTGCAGGTTGATGCTAATGAAACAGATGTAAACAGTAAAGATAAAGATCTAGTCCTTAGTAACTATTGACTTTGTTCCTCTTGGTATCATGTTTTCTTCAGAATTTTATGCATTTTGTTTTCTTGATGTTCAAGATACTACACAATCTTGGCTACCTCTTTGATCTTGTCAAAATTAATGGTCAGGATGAAGAAGATGTGAAGGCCATTGCTCGCTTGTTTGCAGACATGGGGGATTCCTATGTAGAGTTGATTGCAACTGGTACAATTGCAATTTGTTGAATTTTTTTATTATGTTCAACTCAGTAATTTCTTGTTGGAACTTGGAAGTTTTGGTTGTTTCTTCCATCCGCTTGACACTGATATTTTTTTGCAGGTTCTGATGATTCAATGCTTATCATACAAGCACTGCTTGAAGTTGCTTCACACCCTGAATATGACATTTCATCAATGACATATAACTTCTGGCACAACCTCCAGACTATCTTGACCAGAAGGTAACTGTATATAATAGTCACTTAAATCTGGTATTTCTGTTTAATCAGGAAATAGTTGCATAAACTATAAACATTCCAGGGAATCATACTTGACATATGGATCTGAGGGTTCAATCGAGGCAGAAAGGAATAGGAGGTTACATGTTTTCCGTGCACCATTTGAGATGCTGGTTTCTCTTGTATGTACAGCTGAATTATATCAAGTGCTATATAGATGTTATTGGATAATTCTTAACAACTAATGAACTATACCTTCATTCGGTTTCAGCTTGATTTCTTTGTTTCACTTTTCCTGATAATTCTGCTTACTCGACTCTAAAACATTTTTTGCCAGGTAAGTTTTCGAGTTGAATATCCAAAAGACTATGAGGAACTGTCAGAAGAGGACCATAAGGATTTTAAGCATACTAGATATGGTAAAAATGGACTTCTTTTTTAAAGCTCTCTTTTTAGTTCTTGTTTTACTTGTTTGAATATATGAATACTCTCTATTGTGCAGCATTTTGTTTAGATCAGTGTCTGCCATACCGAATCGTACCGCCCGGTACGGGCGGTACATACCGGTCCAACAGGCCAACGGTACGCGGACCGCCCGGTACCGGTCCGCACTGTAGTAGTGCTACAGTGCTCGGTACACCTGGGTGTACCGCTCGGTACACCGTACCGTACCGGTACCGAGCCCAGGTCGAAATACCGGTACGGTACGGTATTGCGAACCTTGGTTTAGATGTCTGATGATCATTTTTGTTGTCACTTCTAGACCCACTAACAACAGTTTTATGTATGTTTAGTTGTGTCAGAAGTGCATATTAATCTAATAAAATGCATATTGGTATAATATAGTGAACTAGTTAGGTTTGTTGTTGTCAAAAATACAATTAGTCTTTTCATTGTGGAAGTCAATATATTTCTTTAGGCATGGTTTCTTGCTAATTATGCCTGTCATCCAGCACTTTTGTGAAGTAATGAATTTTCTTTTCTTTTTGGTAGCTGTTAATGATGTATTAATTGATGCGACAACCATTCTAGGCGGTGAACAAACACTTAAGATTCTCTCCATGAAGCTATTTCAGGTGAGACTTCTTTGTTTCTAAATGACTATTTATGTTTTTTAGATGTTTATTTTATAGTGATTGTTTACTCTTATTTTTTATAGTGAATGTTTACTCTTTATTTTTAGGGAGGGGGAGGGAGAGAGAGAGAGGGAGATTTCTGTTAAAACACATTTTATTATAAGACTCAAGGCAAGAGTAGTAGACAAAAGATACCAAAGAATGCATTATTTAGTTTAAGTGAATAATGGTCAACATTGAGAATTGCTTCTAGAGTGTGCTGTTATAAACTTATATATCATAAGTTTATGGAAAATTTTATGAAAAATGTAATTGATGTGGATACTGGTCTTTACTATTAGCTTATACAATTGTTTTCATTGGGTGATTTTAGTTATTTGCATCAACTAATTACATGGGGCAACAAGATCCTTTTTCAGTCAAAGCTTTGGCTGTTATTCCACTGCTGTGTAGAGCAGGTATCACCAGCAAGTTGAAATCAAAGAAAACTTTTCCTGCTTAAGTTCTTAACATCCTAATCAGCATCTGGTGGGGTTGAGTGGCATCTTTGGTCACAATGCTTGGTGCTCTTTTACTTCTGTTGTTACATCTGGTGAGGTATATTGGGGGTGTGCTGGGGGTGCCACAGGTCCCAGACATTGGTGAACTAAGTTATGTTGCTGATTGGATATGGTGATTTTGGTTATATGCAAGAGCATTGTCTTGCTGCCGCAATTCCCTATGCTGGTTGGAGCACTTTGCTAAACCCTGTGGTGCATATATTGATGGCAGCACAAAATTGACGAGTGAAAGAAAATGAGTAGGGAAGGCAGTGGATTGATTTGACAAGGGTGATAGAATGCTCCATGTTGGTTACAGGACATTGGCATTGTCGTGTGTATGATGTGTGTCATGGTTATGACATGATTACAAAAGGAAGAGAGTGGGATAGAATAGAAAAGGGTTATTTCCTTATGGTCTGCAGGTTGACAAAGGATGGCTTAAAATTGGGTATGCCAAGTCATTACCTAGATACGAGGGCATTGATGTTGATATCCAATTGGCTTGCGTGTGTCTCATGCTGCACAGCTCAGGACACATGGTAAAGGCAATTCATAATCTGTGTCAAAATCAATTCTATTATAGTGTTTGGTGCTGATTGATTTTTTTTTGTTGACTTAAGCCTTTAATCCAACTTTTTTCTGTCACATCATAGGCTGTTGGAAATCACAGACATGGAGAGAGCTTCAAATGGCAGCCTGTTGAGGCTGCACTATTCTGTATACAAGCAGTGGCTAAGACTGTTTCAACTCAAGAAGCAGAAGTATTGCCCCAGGTAGATTTATCAATTTGGGTCATATCTGAATCATTGTTGCTAAACAATTCTAGTTTTAATACGTTGTCAGTTCACAAGAACAGTCCATTAAGTAAAAGGCACCAGATTTGTCTACACGAGAGCCATTTTCTTTTGTATTGGTGTCTACTTCTGCTAATTTAAACAAACTGATAAGCTGAATTTCTCTAGTTGTTTGTTCCTTTTCTTAATTAGCAAGTTCGATAAACATTTTAGTTCTTTTCCTTGATGCATGGTATTGATTTTCTACTTGATATTGGGACTGGTGGGAATCAATTATCCAGCAATGCACCATCATGTCCTAAATTTCTTCAGGGACTGAGTCCCTTGGACTACAGGGATAGTTGCATGCATCTTGTGGAGTCAAATGATCTAGTCTCTGTAGAGTATATAACTTTATTGTTCAGTCAGTCTAAAATGGCTGCAGTTTTGGTGATCTCCAGGATGTAAATAGAATTTCTGAAGAAATTCTGTTATTTGTTGTACTTAATAATCTTTAAATGTTATGGACTCTGGGATATCGGATGCTTCTATTGGTGAGAAATCTAAAATTGTGTAAGTGGATTGTGCAGTGGGGATCTCGATAAAAATTTTCTGGAAGCTAACGAGTTTTGGGTGGCTTAAAAAAAATTGTCATACTGCTGTATATAAGGATCCAAATGGTGGTCCAATTCCAATTTCATAACCTATTGGAGTGGAGTGGTACCTGTATACCGGGATGGTTTTACCAACATATACCATCTTGCATCACTGAATAAATTAAGAAAATAGAAATAAATTGTATGTATGTACCAGTTTCAAGCTATACTCTTCAATACTGTCATTCAGTTGGACTGGTAAATATCAATCGGTAAATATTGGTCCAGCAGTATTCAAATTCTTTGTTGTTTATACATTTGTGTGGTGTATATGCTTGTAATTATTAATGAGAAGTTTCTCTCACAGTATGCGCCAAACAGACCCTGATCTTTAATAATTGCTAAACATATCCTCTTTTGGATCCTTAAAATAGTGATGATTTGATCCAACAATCAAGCACTATTTCTTTCATCATCATGTGTCAGTCAACTCTAATCTGATTATCTGAGGCATTGTCTTTTTAAACTCGTATCTGCACTATGGCAGTCAAAATATGATGTTGGGAATAGGAAATAAGGATGTAATGCATGAACTATCATGGATAGTTCGGTAAATGTTGCAGCTATGGTTATTTAAAGTTAAAAAAATTGAAGATTTTTGTTCCATGGGTTCCACCTACTCTTAGTAGAAGTTTCTGAAGTTCAGGTCAGTTTTTATTTTAAATATTAATGGATGGCTGTTACCTCACCATGATCTGAACCCAGCACTTGGGCACCATCTTGACATGGATTAGAACTTGGTTGCTTTTTTTAGAAGAAAGGGAGAAACTAACCATTAGGTCATGTCTTGGTGCACCTTTGGTTTTATAGTTGCACAATGTCTGAAGTTCAATCTCATATCTGTGTCATCACTATGATCTTAATAATGTGATATCTATGCAGTATTACAAAGTTCTTGAACTTGGTGAGATATTGATCACCCCTTGAATAGTTGATAGTTACAGAATAGTCATTTTAAAGGTTGTTTTACAGAATTAACTAATGTGACAACTTGGTTCCTTGTGATTTAGCAAACTGAGTCAGGCTCGATATTCCTGTAACAAGGAGGAGATATGCCATAATGTCCCAACTATTTGGGGTCAGAAGCTACATGGATCTTTTGCCACTATTGAGCTCTGCACAAAGAAATCTCCTTAGTTAAATTAAGAGCATCCTGTAGCAAGGAGACTATGGTTTTAAAATTAAGGTGTTCCTTATGTTTAATATTTAGTGATTTGAAGAACTTTTATTGCCTAAAGAGTTTACTGTGTTAGTTCTCATTAAATGAATAAAGTGACTTCTTCCCTAGAGTTGTTTGCTTGCTGTAGTTGCTTCTAGTGTTACTTTGGCATTTCAGTTTGGTTTAATTTACATTTATTTGTGCAGATAAGATTAGCCCTTGGCAAATTGATCTCAGGTTCTGTTTGTTCCTTTGGTGTAGTATAGTTGTCACATTTAATAAACTTCATTCTATAAAAGGGTGGTTCAAGCAGTAAGAAATTCTTGCTCAATTAGGCATTTTGTGGACTTTGGGGCTGAAATGATAATTCCAAAAGTTCCAAAACAACTTCATACCATTATTCTCACCGAGGAAGCTCCAGTGACTCTTGAACTTTTTGGTTATGATGGGGTCTATGTTGAATTAAGCATCTTAACTTGAGTTACTCCCTAGGGCCTAGAAAAGCTTGGGGCTACTTAGATATGTTTGCTTAGCTAAATTTTTTATGCACATATGAGTTTGCCTTTTAGTTTATAGAAGTACACAATGCATACATGTAAAATAGAAAGAAATTGTCCAGTGTACATGGTTATAACCAGGGTCTGCCGTACCGCCCGGTACGGGCGGTACATACCGGTCCGACAGGTTTTCGGTACGCGGACCGACTGTTACCTGTCCGAGGCACTGTAGCAATGTAGCACTGTACTGTAGCACCGTAGCAGTGCTACAGTACTCGATACACCAAGGTGTACCGCTCGGTATACCGTACCGTACCGGTACCGAGCCCAGGTCGAAATACCGGTATGGTACGGTATTGCGAACCTTGGTTATAACTATTACTTCCACATCGTTGCACTGTGTTGTATTTGTGAGTTCAATTGATGTAACAAACTACTAGATATCATTAGGATTTGGTGAAATGGAAATGTTCATGTTCATTTGTTTGAAGTAAAGATGTAGTAGGTTTCTGAAAAGAGCATGGGATCGATAAGAACTGTAAACAATAGTAACTCAAAAGAATGGGATGATTCTCATTAAGTTTGTAGCTTGTGGCCTAGAGCTATCATGTAGGCTTTGTCCACTGCTTGAGCATTAGGGTTGATCGATCACTTGTTGTATAGGATATTTGACAACCAAGCCCTGTTGTGTAAAAATATAATTTGCCGCTTCTGTGCTTATATAATTGATAGCCCGGGGGAAGTGTACTCTGTACTGTAATATCATTTTATTTATAATTAGATATCCAGTAGAAGTATTTGCCATTAGTTTACAAGTAATAATTTATGGGGTTTTTGATGGAATGTGCTTGCTTAGATCTTATATGTATTCTGCAGATTATGGCGTTACTTCCAAAACTTCCTTATGAACCTTACTTGTTACAAACAGGTACTTTTCAACATTGTTGTACACATTCATTAATGTTCTCAGGTAAAACTTGTTTCATACGTGTGCAAGACTACGAGTATCAGTAATTGAGCTCAAGTTTTTTGAAATTCCCCAGTTTGTTCTACCATTGGAGCATATTCAAAATGGATTGATGCTGCTCCGGTTGAACTTTCAATCTTGCCACCACTAGTTGATATTCTTACCAAGAGCATGAGTGCATCAGAAGACTCTGCAGCAGCTGCTGCAGTTGCATTTAAGTATATATGTGAAGGTACATAGCTATAACTGCACAAGTTCTTGGCTACTCTTTTGACGTTGATTTTGAATGCTACTGATGAAGGTTACAATCTTATCAGTTCACTGAAATATTATGAAGGTTCCAACTATTCATAGAATTTTCTTAGTATTATTGTCCATCCTCAAAAAAAAAAAAAATCTTAGGTCCTATTTTGCACAACATAGCCTGTGCTCATCAAATTTTGATGCTGTTGTTAAAGACCGATATATTTTTGTTGACCTGATTATTAGATTGACTTGTTTTAAGTTACCATGATAGCATTTGAAGTCTCACTTTATGTAACCTACCAGGCTGGATTTAAGCAAACAAGCCATAGCCTTTCCCATACCTAAATTGGTGCTACATTTTAAAATGGTCCAATAATGTGTTTCTTTTCAATCATATTGCTCAAGTTTAGTCCCATCCTCCTCTTATCTATTGGGGTCTTGGCTTTGAGTAGGGATGTCAGTTATACCTGTGGGGACCCACCCCTGAATGGCTGGGGATAGAGGGCATTTTATATTACTCGTGCAAATACGGAGTGGGGACGAGTATAGCACTCTCCACTTCGTACCCGTACCCAGCCCATTAATACATGGGCTGAGATGCTAGGCCCAAACACTAGGCGGGCCAGACTTTTATTATTCAAAGTAGATTGGGTGAACCTTGATTGAATCAATTATGATTCAATCAAGAACCATTTGGCTCAATGGAATCAAATGAAAGATTTCATCGTTCAACGGTAACAACTCCTCTCCGTGGTCCTATGCACTGCACACACCCAATCCCGTGTTGCGGTGGCTGTTTTTCTTAATTGATTGAATTAATTAGGAGGATACGGAGAACTTGCGGGTTCCTTGCCCCTAATGGGGATTCCCAATATCCACCCTCGCCCTGCCTAAATAGGGAATGGGGTAGGGATGGGGGATGAGACGGGCATGGGGATGCAGGAAGCATTCCCTGCCCTGCCCCTCCCCGCACTGTTGACTTCCCTAGCCTCTTGAGTGCTATACTTGTTTATGATAAATTGAATGTTCTTTTATGTTTCTCTATTTGTTCTGAATGATGATTCCTTATTTTATTCCTTTAATGCTGGTTTGACTGCTTTCTCTTGTTTAGATTGCAGCAGGAAATTTCTTGGAGCACTGGATGGTCTTTTCCATATTTATCATATAGCCATTAGTGGAGAAGGGGGATATAAAGTGTCTTCTGATGATTCAATGCATTTGGTTGAAGCATTGAGGTTGTTCTGTTTTCAATAGTGTAGTCATCATTGTAGTTCAGGATTCTGTTGGTGCTTACGAAAATATATTGCAGTGTGGTCATCAAGGAACTTCCACCTGAGCATGCCAAGAAGGCTTTGGAGCTAGTTTGCCTGCCAATTGTTACTCCATTACAAGTAAGCACTGACTTTATAATGTGTTGACAAGTATTTGAAACATTTCACTTTTCTAATCCATTTGCTTTTCTGAAAAAAATCAGGAGTTTACGAATCAAGGTGGAGGATCTATACAGGAAACACCTGCAAGTCAGCTGACGATTCATATTGACCGTCTTGCATGCATTTTCAGGTAGTGGTTAAATTTTTTTTAAATTGATGGTCATATAGTTTTGGAGGTTGATTATATAACTGCAAGTGCACTTTCAGGAATGTTAGTCTTCCAGAAATTGTAGCAGAAGCAGTCAACAGGTTCTGGCCAATTTTCAAAACTATCTTTGATCAGTAAGGATCAGATACCCTCCTGAGGCTATAATACTTATGATCTATACGTGTACCATATCTGTAGAAATCAATTCTCATCTTTTTCTGATGTAGTCGTGGCTGGGACATGCGAACAATGGAGTCTCTATGCCGTGCCTGTAAATATGCTGTAAGTATGTTGTATATTTTTTTATTATGGGAAAGGTCCTTCAAGTTGGTTTCTGAAGCAGCCATTCATTAGTATGATTGGATTGTCTGGCAACATATTGGAAGGTCACTATCTACTAGTATAGTATTATAGTGACATTGCACCGATGCATAGATTTTTAAGCCTGTTGCTACTGGCATACATCTGTTTGGCATCTCAAATTGACCTAAACTAAGTAGTCCATTTGCTTTTGTTGTCAGGCTATGATGATCAATAATTGGACTTTGGAGACATCATTACCCTTTCTACTAGTTTAGTTTGTTCTGTTAGGCTATAGGGACCAATATAGATGATTGCAATCTCATGGCCGGTTGGTGAGGTCACTGTTGTTTGATGTATGTTCCTTCTCCCTCCTTGCTGTAGGCTGTTAACTATTGGAGGAAATTGGTGGATGGTTGACAGCTATATTTATATTCATATAACTAAAAACATCATTGCATTGCCATAACCACATGATTGTCATATATGGCTAGAGTGATCGTGCTATAAATCAAGATTGGTCTTGTACTGTTTCACATTTGGTTTGCAAGATTCCATATGAATCATGTGATTATTCAATATTTTTTAGATACTCAGGGATGTGGTGAATTAAGCAAAACTAACATCGGCCAACTTGTAGTTGCTCATATTGCTCATGGATTATAGTGAACATATTGACATGATCAAGTTATGGGTCCTGGTATGTTGTTTATCACTGGTGATTCTTATGAGCATGTACTATGGTGATGATAGTGTATGCATTAACTCTAAGCATAATGATTGTGATTGAACACTTAAATTTGTACTCTAAAGATGGTGAGTTAATAGGGTAGGTTAGTATGGCACTTTTAAACTGTATAACTTTTGTTGCCATGGTTTACATAATTTGTGCTTATAATATTAAATTACAGAGAAATTTCATGCGTATTCCTCGAGAAGTGAGAAATAACAGAGATCCCTTTGGATCTTGATTTCACATTAATATTCTTTTTAAGCTCCACAACTAACAATTTTACCCTACAGTTTGGCTCTATTTGTGAATTCTTCTCACACCATTGTTAAATGGTTTAGGTTAAGGCAACCTTATTAAATTCTTAGAAAACAAAACACCCTAGCCCATTCCATGACACTTTTTCCATCTCTCTCCTCATTATCCTTCTCCCTCCTGGGTCCTAAACCCAACTTGTGAATTGTTCCCTCTCCCCTAGCTCCCTGCCCAAATTCATTCTAATCTTTTCATACCTCCATCTTCTCCTCTAACCCGTTCTTTTCCCTCCCACCCAGTCTCTGACCTGAAGTGACTCTTCCATCTCCTCTTCGTCCTCATAACTCAATTCATTTTCCTACCACCCAAGTTACTGTTGCCCACATGCACCTACCTTTATGCACCGCGACAGGTGTTGAGGAAGATCTGAAAGATTGATAAGAGTTGTTAGCTGATCGAATATAGTTCTAATATTGCTTTATAATAGTTATCTGCAATCTGGAATATTCTAGGCTGTAGTAAGGGTTCAGTACATGGAATGCCAACGAACTTGGTTCTTGGTTGATTGGCAACAAGTTTTGGCTATGATATCCTCTTTTCTTCATGTTGATAAACATGAAGGAGACGAAGTTGTTAGCTGATTGAATATAGTTCTAATATTGCTTTATTATAGTTATCTGCAATCTGGAATATTCTAGGCTGTAGTAAGGGTTCAGTACATGGTATGCCAACGATCTTGGTTCTTGGTTGTGGTATAGAATTAGTTGGTTCATTATATTTCATATTGAATTACAGTAATAGCAGATCACAAATTATGAATTTATTGGTTTGTTTTATTGTTTAGTGCTTTTGTTATTTAGCTTTTCCTAAAGGACTTTATAGTAGGAATGTATATGAATATTATTTGATTACATTTTTAAAATTGAATAATGTTGATAATTTAGAATCTTGAATTTGACTTTTCAGAGTTCGTACTACAGCAATCCAGTTTGTAATGTTACTACATGGGACCGTATCTGTGTTTGACTTTGTAATATTAAAAACTGAGACAAGCATTTTTGTCTAAAGAAATGAAGGCCTGCAGACTTGGACATTGAATCAATACTCTCTTTTCCGTCTGCCTGTTTCTGTTTGAAGTTCAATTAGTAAAGTGATATTTTGTTTTCTAAATTGGTTGACCTGTTGGTATCTATTTATATTAAATAAATTGGTTGGATGTTGGTTTATCTTTTCCATGTCGATAATACTTTAATTAGATATGGGTTGAGCAATATGGCCCAATTGGAACCCTTCCACTCAAACCTTCGCCTATACGTGCATTAAGAATGGCTCTAATTTTGCTGTTGTATGAATTTAACATTGCATGCATTTTCCATTTACCATTTACTAATCTTTTATTCTCTTAAAAGCTTGCTGATTCCACATCTGTTTTTGAATTATTTAGCTGTTGTATGAATTTAAACGTTGCATGAATTTTCCATTTACCATTTACTAATATTTTATTCTCTTAAAATCTTGCTGATTCCACATCTGTTTTTGAATTATTTAATTTGCTTTACTTCTATATTTTTGTTTGTCTGCCTATGGATCAACTGCATATTAATATTCTTTGTAATTTACATCGTGTTAGAGTTAGTAATTGCGACTTTTACTGATTTAAAGGTGAGAACCTGTGGAAGATTCATGGGAGTTACCATAGGCTCAATGCTCGAGGAGATTCAAGTCTTGTATCTGCAGCATAATCAACCTTGCTTCCTTTATCTGTCAAGTGAAGTTATAAAGGTATGGTATTTGTGCATGTCAGTACTACCTTTTAATATCATTTTTCATGTTATTATTATTGATGGATTTCCTGAATGGCAGATGTTTGGATCAGATCCCTCTTGTGCCGACTACCTTAGAAATTTGATCGAGTCACTTTTCAGTCATACAACAAAGCTTCTTACAACTATTCAAGTACTAAATTTTCTTGATTCCCTTGTGTTACATACTCTTGCAAGGTGACATGTTTTTATACCTCTAATTAATATAACCACTAAGATTTCCCTTGCTTCCTTGTAATGCAGGATTTTACTGCGAGACCAGACATAGCGGATGACTGTTTTCTGTTGGCTTCAAGATGCATTCGCTATTGCCCTGATTTGTTTGTGCTCTCTTCTATATTTCCATATCTAATTGACTGCTCGATGGTTGGGATTACTATACAGCACAGGTATCATGTGCATCCACATTTATTAGTGGACTTTTTTGTTTTGTTGGAGAGACCAATCTTCCTATTAACTTCTGTTTTGTCTCTTTTTCAGAGATGCTTGCAAGTCCTTATTGAACTTTCTATCTGATGTCTTTGACCTTGCAAATTCTTCGGCTGGAGAAAAGTACCAGTCCATAATAAATGGTACAATAATTCCTCGTGGTGCTACTCTTACCCGAATTTTGATTGCATCTCTAACCGGAGCACTTCCGTCTTCTCGATTAGAGGAGGTATATAGCACCACATGATTCTTTTGGAATGAAAATTTTTAATAGCAATTTTGCTAAATATGCTATTCTTCGGTGTATGTTGTTGCCACAGGTGACATACGTCCTGTTGTCGCTAACCAGGACATATGGTGTCAGGGTTTTGGTGTGGGCAAAGGAGAGTATCTCACTTATACCACACACTGCTCTCACGGAGGCTGAATCTTCTACCTTCCTTAAAGCTCTCTCTGATGCTGCATCGGGATCAGAGAGTTCTGCCCTCACAGAAACACTCGAGGAGCTTTCGGATGTTTGCCGACGCAGTAGGACGGTTCAAGATGTAGTTCAGGGAGCTCTGAGGCCCCTCGACTTGAAGTTTACAGCTGTATCTTAGATTTTTGGAAGAGAGGCTGATTCAGAATCCGGTGTGTTATTCTTCGACTGATCCAAACCTCGAGGAATAAGGTAATCTTTGCTCCTTTGGGCTTGTGTGATTGTGGTGATAGAATTTTGACTTTGTTGTGTTGAGTATGAACAAGCAAGATTTTCTCATTATTCAAATTGCTACGACAACTAAGAGTTATCTCCTTATGTTTTAATTTTTCAAGGAGTAGCTCATTTAGCTATAGCTGGTCGTGCAGTTCTTGTATACCTGAATGTATTCCGTGTATATGTCCCTATTTATTGTCCTTGGGTCTTATTTTCTTTCACGGTGAGGAAATAGCTGATGCCTTTTACCAGTCAATTTAGAGAGTATATGAACCCTGGTACGTTTAATCAAGTTTGTCATTTGGTGTGGCAAGTGTACATTTGATGGTGAATTATGTTTTTTACATGTGCTGTTACACACCTCTCATCCATGTGTAGATGAAAGAGTAAATCATCTTTTTTAGTTGTTCTGAAACAATAATTCATTTACTTATTTATGGAGGTGACAAAAAAGTCATGTAGACAAATGCAATGCTGCGAGCCTAACATCTGCATTTCTAGGTACGTGCATAACATGAGCAACGTTAACTTGATGTTACACATTTCTAGGTATCTCTTTGACATATGGTTTTTCAATTTTGGCCCTGTTCAAAACCCCTTCTTGAATAGCTATAGCTTCAGCCTCTGCCTTTGCTTTGCGTGCTACATCCTCAGTATCATTCAAACGTCGTTGAGGTTGGGTCTTTCCTCGTGATATGAAGTTAGGGACAATGCACTTATATAAAACTTCAACAATATAAAATATGATAAAAAGTAATAACATCAACAAATGCAATACACATGAATCTTTATCCGGATTAAATGACACATTATTAATCCAACTCAAAATAAATGGTTCAACAATATAAAAGAAATATTTTACCCAGCATGTCATGTCTTGTCTTAAATAATAGATACTTGAATTTCTTGGAGATCAAAATGTATGCTTATTATCATGAAAATAATTTTTTTTACCCCGTGGAAGAGGAAGGGTTAATTATAGATTACTAGTTAGATCTCCTTAGCATCTTAATCCTTATACTTCAAAAATTTATATTAAAATTTTTATAATTATGAAAGTAAAACATCTAGGTTAATTTACCATAACGTAATTGGTTTTATCAACAAAAACATGAAAACAATGGGGAAAAAAGATAATTTCAATGTTTCAATTGATGGTAACGGATAACGACACGGTTGGGGGTTACGAGTGATTGTTGTGGATGAGGAGAACAACGATAAGAGATAAGTTTCAACAACTATGTCAACATCAACGCAGATGCAAAGCGACAAAAGGGTCATTCACTACATCTGTATCGATGTAGTTGCCAAGCGATGAAAGGGCTACCAATGCAAATGTCGAGCAACCCTTTCGTCACTTGACAATTGTATTGATGCTGACGTAATGAATGACCCTTTCACCACTCTACATCTATGTCGGCATCGACAGAGTTGCCAAGCGATGAAAGG
This sequence comes from Musa acuminata AAA Group, assembly GCF_036884655.1. Lineage (NCBI taxonomy): Eukaryota > Viridiplantae > Streptophyta > Magnoliopsida > Zingiberales > Musaceae > Musa > Musa acuminata. The sequence goes on along the minus strand of NC_088348.1, from coordinate 26,433,131 downwards.
GTTGTCGATGCAGATGCTGAGCAACTCTTTCGTCGCTCGACAACTGCGTTAATGTTGACATAATGAGTGGTCCTTTCGTCACCCTGCATCTATATTGGCGTTGACGCAATTATCAAGCTACGAAAGGATCACTCAACATTTACATCGATGACCCTTTTACCGCTCAATAATTGCATCAATATCGATGCAAAATGACCTTCATCTCTTATCGTTGCTCTCATCATCCATAACAACTACTCGCGACCCTAGCGATGCTATCGTTCGCCACCACTGATATCATTGGTCACTACCAATTAAAAATTAAAATTATTTTTTTACTAATTATTTTTTTTTATTTTTATTGATAAAATTGATGATATTAAGATAAATAAATCTAAATATTTTACTTTCATAATTTAAATATAAATTTTTTAAATCCAAGAATCAATATGCTAAAAAGATCTAACTACTGGGGACAATCTATAATTAGACAAGATAGGTACAAAACATGAACGTTTTAATTTAATCTGATTGATACATAATCAGTTGTCCAAAAACCAATCCATTTCAATTTGTTAACATAATAGAACCAATCGATTCCCAATTATTCTAATTCGATCCTCCATTGAGTTCCATTCTGATGGCCATGATAAAAAAAGAGCCTTCTTCCATACAGGATGATCAAAATTAATTTGAGCATCAACAAAATCTAACAAGCTTTCTGCTGCCCTGACAATAGCTCTATGCCACTTTGGCATCTCGAGTTTAGCCACTTCACCCTGTTTCGCATCCATGCATGCCGAGTTTTCGACCTCGACGAATGTCTTCCTTTGAAAGTGGGCCGGGTCGGATTACACTCAAACATATCGGACTAACCGACAATCAAAGTTGACAACTGGTATTCTCACGATCAATTTTAGTGCAGCATATAAATTCCTTCAAATATAATATCTACCAAAGAAATTAGTTTGTTCAAACTAATTAAAAATATATATTAAAAAAAGACCAGCAATACTCTTAATGTTCATGAATACCAAAGAAATCGTCGGCTCTGATGGGTGCAATAAATTTGTAGAAAAAGACCTCATCCGAGGAAAAAGTTTCTTAAAGCTTTCTCAGCAGAACTCATTTCCCCTGAACAAAAGTAATGGTAGTCTTAAAATGAACAAAAACTAAATGTCCCAAAAAGATTAAATCCTATAAGCAAGCTAGAACTACACTTCCAGAATAGATAGTAAAGATTTTTATTACATGGCCAACAATCCTAAAAGATTAAGCTATTAAAAGAAATCTAGTTTATATTAAATTTTAACATCCTCTCTAACATGCAAGTTGGATCAGATTTGACATATGAAACTAAACCAAATTGAGAGAAGGACGCCGCATGAATATTAAAGAAACACTCGATGAAATAGAAAGTAGATACTTCAGAATTCAAACTTACAACTAAAAAGATTTATGATTGATGACCAGCAATCTCAAAAACTAACAATAGATGCATGTTTTTCTCCGAAAGCTCAATGGCGAATTCAATGTCTCGAATATCTGAGTCCAAGTCAGTGGAATGTTTTCTATTAGTAAATGGATACACACAGCCTTTATACTTGGAAATACCATATGAAAAAAGCAGGAATTAGCTTTCACTGCCTAAGTCTGCATTTGCAATTTTCTTTTCCATCATCATCATGAATAAAAGTAACAGCATGCACTATCACAGAAATAAATGATGAATCATATAACTGAATTAAAATGAAAATAGTGAATTAAGGGAAAAATGAATTGCAGGAAACCAAGCATGGACACCTCCTGGTTCTCTAACATGACAAGAAGTCGACTACAGCATACCACAGATAGCATATTGGTCAATATCAACAACTAAATCAGCTCAGAATAAAGTGAAGATAAAGACTACCTTATAATGCAGGAAAACTGCAATCAGAATTTGCTCCAGCAGCTGGTTCTTAATTGTTTTTGGATGATTTTTCAAGCAACATAGTGATAAAACAGGTTCATGTTCCCTCACTTCTGGGTAGTAATGCTGATAAAAAAAGCTTCGTTTGCGCTGGAATTGACACCAATGAGTGATCGATCACGAGCGTCACACGTCGAGTAGGAGACTGAACTTCCAAGCAATGGGAATCAACAATATAGCAGATGCCAGCGAAGCTCCAAATATCCGATGGGAAATCGAGAACGTTGCCCTCAGCTGTGGCTTCTTCACTGGAAGATGAGGAGATAAGGGACGATTTGAAACGACTCCTCTTGTGGATTCAGACAAGGTGCGGGTTACATGGATGCCTCGGCTTCCATGGATTGAGCTCATTGGCTGAGAATTCTCCGGGAGAAAACTACAGCCATAAGGAAGCTTCATTACGGTTCCACAGCCCCTAGGTGGCTCCAGACTTTGTTGTTTCTGGCAACCCCCATTCATCCTTGAGTATACTGAAGTACCACTAAGAAAGCCTGAAAATGTTGGAAATAGAGCTTTGTCACATCCATATTGAAGAAAATCTTTCCATGGATATTTCCAAGGGCTGAAGGCATCCACGGTAAACACTATGCAAGCATACAGAGACCAATCCATTAATGAAGATAAACAACACAAGCATGATATTGGTAGCTGGCTGAAGTCACCACAGAGGCCACAGTGTTGCTTGGTTAAAGAAACATTACCAATGCATAACTATCAAGCATACACCATATCTATATTTTCCCATACAAGTGGCATGCAAATTTTATGCCCGTAACTTTTCCTGCTTATGGATGTGCTTAGTGATTGTAACCCATTATGGATATATGATAAATGAAACAGTCTGTCAGGTCTCGGTTTCTGGCACACATTGATTCACATAAAAAGATGCAAACATTTTTAGGGGAGCATTGGATCATCATGAAATTCACAATTCTTATGAAATTTCAATCTACAGGAATCAAAACCATATCATATGGTTAATTATATGTACTGCACATACCGCGAAGTGCAAATGAAGCATCAGCATGAACCGCAAAATGAGAAGTCTTGTCCATTTTTTCCTGTCATCCAATAATTATTTTCAGTCAGATTCTACAAAGTTTGATGATCAACAAGCAATCTGAATAAAAGTAGCCTTGTTATACCAAGTTAGAACACGAGAAAAAGACAAAATGAACTTTTAAAACCTGCAGAATAGTTCATCTAACATTTTGCATGGACAGAAATACAAGCAGGGTTAATATGGTCTTGTGCTAGATACATGATTAATTTAGCTTGTGATGGTCTCGTGCTAGGGTTAGATTCTCATAGAGGTTATGTACCAATATTTTTATACAAGTTCGTAATTTTCTTCTCAATTTTCAGAAACTAACTATAAAGCAATTAATAGAGACACTTGATGATTCCACTCTTCATTTGAATAATTCAACAATCGACTTGTTTGGTATAAATGTCAAAGATGAGTGTGGTAAACAAATAATGCTTTTGGGGATCAAGTAGTCCCAAATACATATTCATGAAACAAAAATATCATTGCCAGATCATTTCCCATTAAAAAGAATCCATAAATGTTATTAAAGCTAAATCCACTACCAGAGAAAGAGTGACAAAAGATGAGACAGCCTATAATACATGCATAGTAGATATGATACGAGTACTAAAATCATTAGTGCATTTATTCTTCATCAAACCTCAACAACTAACTTGGTTTCCAACATTTGAAGATATTTTTTTAGTAAGATTTTAACAACTACATCATCAGCCAGGATCTGAGAATGAATACTTTTTATGGTATCACTGAAAGGTTCATCTTAAAGGAAGATTTATATTGGTCATCGAAGGAGTTCATCTCGTCAGACAACTCCCAACTCACAAGCCATCCATCTTTCCAATCAAAATTCTAAGCACTGAGATACATATCCTGTCCATTGTCTCTGACATCTCTACAAGTAGCTGTTATGTGAGGACTACAAGTAATACTTTGTGAAGCCATTAGAAGTTAGGTAAATAAATTTGTCCAAAGTATGTTTCCATATTACATATGCCGCTAATGTTTGCTACAACTGCAAATCAAGTGCTGCGTTATCCTTTTCCTACCAGAAATTGCAGGCAGCAGAACACAAAAGCAATTTCACCTTCCAGATAAAGTATTAAAGCACAGAGTTCCACCATGCCCACGATCAACAGAATCACATTGTAGTCGCATTTTATCAATCATCACTGATGAATAGCATAGCATTACAAGGAAAACAAAAAAACTGTTGTGCTATATTTTTCATCACACAATTCCGAAAACCAACTCCAACTTCGAAACAACCAATCGCCCCTTCTCGAAGAATCAATCGTCCAATACGAACTACACATTGCAGTATACCTTGAACTGGGTAGACATCATCCGATAGCCTAGATCGATTTAGGCCATAACACGTCTGCCCTAGTTTCCATAATCTTAGTTATGTTTAAGCTCTAAAACACAAGGAGAAAGAAACCTTTTCCGAACCACAACATGATCAAGCTAGGGTTCCGTCATGATTATCCACAACATGATCCAACTTAGGGTTTCGCTAGGAATTAGAAAGAGAATATCCCGGTCCCGACAACACTGCTGCCTCCCGGCAGAGCGTCGTTCTGAAGGTTTACACGGTCGATCGACCCGGATGGATCAAGCTCGAACAGGGCATCTCCGAACCGTACTAGAATCATCACGGATCAAATCAGCACGCCTAAGAAAAGGAAGAGGAGGAGGAGGAGACTAACCGGAATCCAGCGAGAAGAAGCGCAGAGATGGAGGGCGATCCGACGGGATATAGAGGAGGCCGGAGATCGATCGAGTCGCGTACTTTTAGACCCAATCTCCGGTTTAGCTACTCCGGTCGGTTCACAGTCACGCTCTTTCATTAAGTAAATAATATATTTATTTTATTTTCTAATATTATTCTAAATCTAAATTTTAAATTCATGATTTTTCTCGGTTCCAAATACTGTCCTCACTTTTAATAAGATCAGGAAAAGTAATTTAAAATTTTCAGAGTTCTTAAATGATCTATATAGTTCTAATATGCCGTATAATTCTTTTTGGAGTTCAAATCTAGGATTAATGTCCTTTTTATTTATAAGTTATTAATTAAGTATCTAGGAAAAGTTAATGTAAGACTTTTGGTCAATGTTTCAAAGTTATATATATATATATATATATATATATATATATATATATATATATATATATATATATATATATATATATATATATATATATATATATATATATTCCTTTCAAAGTTATTAATTTTTGTATTTGCCCCTCTAAACTTAAGTTTGATACATACATACATATATTATAAAACTAAAAAATGTTCATATATGCCATTGTAGTTAATTGTAACATTGATAGAATCGCTTTTGATATTCTAATTAACATTAATACCACATTCAAATATGTTAAGAAACATGAGGGATAAAATAATTGATGAAAATAATAAATGGCAGTTTAGGTATTTACAATTTTAATGTTGTTTAATTTAGTGACAAGTGATGACCATGATTAGTAGTAATTATATACATGTAAAGTATGGGGTAAATATGCCAGTTCCAAACTTTTGTTCATTCTGCTGTTGTTATGATTTCACACATTTCTTTGTATCAATAGGATGAATAAAGAAAACTTGATTCCAAAAATCTATTTTTGTCTATTCTCTTCTATAAATTTTTTTTTATTTTTTGTTTTTCATTTATTGATGGCCTGGTTTAACACTATCTATCACAGTGAGAACAATTAAGTCATTGCTTGGAAATGAGAGGATCAAATCAATGCACAAAACAGACTTCAACACTTTGCCTACAACCACAACCACCTTCTCCTTGCCATCCCTGTAAACTCTTCCTATTGCAAGATGATCATGTTGGCCAATAGTCGAACATAGTCTAGTATGAAGGAGAACCAGTTAACAGCAAGCATAGAGATAACAACAAACATTACTACCACACCAAAGTAAATAAGCAGCTCAAATCCATCAATTCTATTCTCACTCTAACTTTTCTAGATAAACAGAAAACATTAAACTAAAGCGGTATCGTCAGTGAAGAAAGGTGCACCAGACTTATTAATATGAGCAGCTGTCAAAGTAGATCAGTACCACCATAACAACATTATAGAAAGGAGAAAATAATTAAAAAGAACAAAATAAGAACATCAAGGCAGCAAGACATTTTACATGCACAAATGGAATTACCCACAAGACAACCAGAAACATCCACAGAAAGTTCCGAATCTTTGACGATGCTAATGCAGTCACACTCTGTTTTTCACAAGGCGTTTTACATGCTTTTATAATCTAAAGCATTGTCCTGAGATTATTTTTTCTGACTATTTAAGTCATCCAGCATTCAGTCCATCCATGCAGAGGAAAAAAAAAAAAGAAAAATCCACCCATTTAGGTGAGCAATACTGTTTAAGCAGGTATGCAACACAAATTTCTGTTGTCATAAGGATGGAACCAATAATGAAAATTTCAGGTACCACTTTCTTTCTGTTGACAACATCAGGAAAGTAGGGACCGTCTGTTGACAACATCAGGAAAGTAGGGACTCTCTGATGTCAAACTGCAAGTATTGCACATCTATATATAGCACTATGAAACCTGAGCAAAGACGTGAGATTCACATCAAATAGTAGTTTCCTCTGTCACAATCTGACAATCTGAAAATATTGTCACATCTATATAGCCTAATACGATCTCTTTTGATGCAACCTGATCAAGTTTGGAAATTCATAGTCAACCTAATAAAGTGTGAACCAGCATCTATACTAGTCAATCATTGGCTATTTATCGATTCTAATTATTCAGCAAATCTCCTATAATCTTGAATAATTGAGAGATATGCTTCACAAGTCAAGAGTACAGTTCACAGTGTGGGGTTAATTTGTAGGACAAAACATAGACCACAATATGGTAGGCCTAACATGTCAATTGGTAAGACAAGGTTGTATCAAGTGTGTTAGCGACCTCAAGCAGTGTTGTTGGAAAGTCAGTCTGTGCAAACTAGGAACAACAACCAGGTGGTGTTATGCAAAAACACTTGCTCTACCTCCAGCTTGCTTAGGTACAGCTACACCCAGATGAGAGTGGGCAGGACTGGAGGAGGAAGTGGAAACGGTGGCAAGGGGAGGGAGATGAAGAGAAAGAAAGAAAAGAAGAAACAAAAAAAATAAAGAATGAAAAGAAATAAGAAAATTGAGCCAAATCAGTCTTTGAATTGACCATAGTATTCGAGACATGCCAGCAAATTTCTGTCATGTTCTATTGACAAAGAGGAGTTATACAACTTGAAAATTCAAACCAATAATATCTGTACTAAATGCTTTCCAATGCTGACAGAACAAATAAATGAAAATATAATGAAAGACAGAAGGCACTATTGCCCCCATGTCAACTAAAGTGCATCATTCTATATTAAATGAGCTCCACAAATCACGCAAAGAAGCATAATAACAAAAATGCTAAGTCTCAAATGTACAAGAATCCTGACCAAAATTAACAGACTCATATCAGTAGCCCAAATATTAACAGCTACAAGAATCCTAACCAAAAGCACCTTCATATATGCACAGGATAATGTACAAACAATCCTTCCTCCAAAAACTGTACATTTGAATTCACATCCTCCTCATTGACAAACTCAGGCATAACAACATAGCATAAAATGAGAGGAATCATAAAAATGGCAATTGTATCACAGTAAATTGTTGGAGGGTGTTACAGTAGTACCTCACAGTTGCATCACAATAAGGTAACCAAATGAACAAAATCATGCAACCAGCTCGAGAGCTCCGAGTCATCTGAGGCCATTGAGACAATCCTCCAAATCTCTTGCTCCAAACTGCCGCCCTATCAATTCTCGATCTTTACATCTTGCTGCAAAGTAGAATACCAACCAAACAGCCATGAAGTAAACCTCTGCAAGTGAAAGAAAAGCTGCTGCAAACAACTTCCACCCAACCATCGCCGCCATCCATGTCCCCAGATAACCCCAAACCAGTGCTTCCAAGAATTTGATCGAAATGGCCTGCGTCGGCATGAGGGACATCAAATAGAACCCCTCTTTCACCACATCCTGGCCTCGTCGCCGCAAATCATGGTCCATTATGACCACCCATGGGACTACAGCAAACACAAGAGACACTACTGTGTCAACCATAGCCCAGGCAAAGAAGAACCCCGAGAGAACCTCATCGGCCGGCCCGGGCCACGGGTTCACTGGCGAGAGGGAGAAAGGCATCAACTTGACCTTGACGAAGAGTTTGAAGAGAACATTCTGATCTCGGACATCGGCAAAGAACCAGATGCACAAGAACTGGATCAGAGCGTCCCTCGCGGCCCATCTCAAGAACACGAATCCCGTGAGCCGTCGCATCCCCAACCGAGCACCCGAGTAGATGGTCTCTATGACAGAGACCGGCTTCCGTAGATGGAAGGCTGTAATCGAGAAGAAGACGACACCGAGGGCGGAGGTGTAGGCGACGATGAAGCCCAGGATGGCGAGGGCGTGGGTGGAGGAGAGGAGGGTGAGGAGGTAAAGGATCGCTGTGGTGTCTTGAGGGTCGAGGTCAAATCCCCGCCCGAGGATCCGCAGATCGGGGGACCGATTTCGATCTCCCTCGACGCCAATAGCATCAGCTGCATCGGGGAAGGAGAAGACGAAGGGCGAGGAGGGGGCATAGTCGGGAACCCTAATTTTGAGGGGCTTGGCGGAACTCTGGCGGCCCACGGCGCCGCCGTCGTGGAGGAAGAGGGCGGGGAGGGTGGCGTTGAGGGCAGCGGAGCGGCGGCGATCGGCGGTGGCAGAGGAGGAGGAGTCGGAAAAGAGGCCATCGTCGTCGAGGGTGCCGAGGCGGGTGAGGTGAAGCAAAGGGGGGCGGCGGCGCGCGGCGGGAGGAGGAGGGGAGAGAGGGGAAGCGTGAGAGGACGAGAGGCGGCGGAGGAGAGAGCCGACAGCGGGGTCGCGGTCGGGGAGGGAGGAGAGACGGAGGGTGCCGGCGAGGAGGGCGGAGCGGAAGGAGAGAAGGAGGAGGGCGGCGAGGAGGAGGGCGGGGGCGGATAGGAGGGAGGAGAGGGAGCGGCGGAGCATGGGAGCGGCGGCGTGGTGGTGGAGCCGCAGCGGAGGGTGAGGAAGCGCCATGGGACGTCGTCGGCCGATGGATGCTTGCCTTCTCTTCGGCCTCGGTTTGTTGTGCTTATCTTGTCCTTTTACTACTTGGCTCGCTGAGTTCGGACTCGGATCGATTTGTCATTTAACATGACATCATATATATATATATATATAATTAAATTATCAATAGTTAAAAATCATTTAACTATAATTAAATTATCAACTTGATAAGTTCAAAAGATTGGCTCGAAATGAGTTTACTTTTGTAGCTAAGTTTACACAGCTGCTATGATTGTGGAGAATGTATTCCTTGGAGCACTGTGTATAACATCTTATTTCGTAACTATAAGGAGGATTTGGAGAAGAACTACTCCTTCGATCACCTCTCTTCTTAGCACATGGGGAGTGGAACGCCATTCCATTCCTTCAAGCACTCAAGAAGGGGATCAATCACCAATCCTCTGTCGATAGCCACAAACACCTTGTCGAACTCCTCTCCCGGCGACCGCACCTTCTCGCCCGTGAGGTATTCGGTGCCGAGCTCCTCCCTGACGAACCGATACAACGGGTATGACCTGCACTCCTTGATCCTGTTGACCATGGCCGGATTGCCGCTCTCCACCGCAGCTCTCGCCGCCTCCGCTTCCTTGGGCAGGACGGCCTTCAGCTCCTCCTCGAACGCGGTGATCTTTTGGAAGATGGAGGTGGTCGCGTCCTTCTCTTTCTCGCCGTTGTTCAATGCGTGCTCCACGAGGGCCATCCTCAGCTTGGGCATCAGAGCGTACGTCGAGCTGCAGGGGTCGTCGATGTAGCCGAAGATGTGCTCCCGGTCGGCGACAGTGATCAGATTCTTCTCGCAGAAAGCGCCCGTAGTCAGGACCCTCTTGGCGACTTGGCTCACCGTGTTCTTGACGGCGTTCTTGAGATTCTCCTCCAGGTGACGCAGATCGATCGCTTGGCAGAGCGCAAGCAGGTAGGTGGCGGACATGAGCTTCAGGATGTCGACGGCCTCGGCCGCCTTCCTCGAGGAGATGAATCCTAAGGAGTTGACGTCTTGGTTGTGCTGCTCGGCGCTCTGGACGTGGTTGGTCACGGGGTTGGCGAGAAACTGGAGCTCGGAGCAGTAGGCGGCCATAGCGATCTCGGCGCCCTTGAAACCGTAGTCCAAGCTCGGGTTGCGCCCGCCGGAGAGGTTGGATGGCAGCCCGTTGTTGTACAAGTCGTTGACGAGCTCGGAGAACTGCGCGAACATAAGCTTCCCCACGGCCGCGAGCGCCAGGCGGGCGTTGTCCATGGACACGCCGATGGGCGTGCCCTGGAAATTGCCGCCATAGATGGTCTTGTTCCTGGCGACGTCGATGAGAGGGTTGTCGTTGACGGAGTTGATCTCCCGCTCGATGGACTTAGTGGAGGAGCGGATGACCTCGATCTGTGGGCCGAGCCACTGCGGCGAGGTGCGCAGGGCGTAGCGGTCCTTTTTCGGCTTTTGCAGGGGGTCTTGCTCGTGCAGCTTCTTGGCCATCTTCATGTAGGAACTGCCGTCGAGTATGTGCTCCATGATGGCGGCGGCCTCGATCTGGCCCGGGTGGTGCTTCAGTCTGTGGGTAAGGTGATCGGTAAACTCCGGGTTCCCCTGCATCACCTCGCAGAAGACTGCCGACAGGACCTCGGCGAGGAGGGCGAGGACGTTGGCCTCGTAGAGGACGACCGACGCGAGGCCGGAGCCGACAGTGGTGCCATTGACGAGCGCAAGGCCCTCCTTGGGCTGCAGCTCGAAGAACTCGTGGGGGATTCCAGCACGGCGGAAGGCCTCCGCGGCGTCCATGGTCTCGCCGGCGGGGTCGCAGGCCTTCGCGTTGGGGCGGCCGGTCAGCACGCCGGCGATGTAGGACAAGGGGACGAGGTCGCCGGAGGCAGTGATGGTGCCGCGCAGCGGAAGGCAGGGGGTGATGCCGGAGTTGAGGAGGCTGGCCATGGCCTCGAGGATCTCGAACCGGATGCCAGAGTAGCCCTGGAGGAGGGTGTTGATGCGGACGAGCATGGCGGCCCTGGTGGCCGATGGCGGCAGCGCGTGGCCGGACTCCGCCCCGGAGCCGAATATTCCGACATTAAGGAATCTGCAGCAGGGAGAATCTTGGTCTCAATTGCAAGACAATGACAGCGAGAGAGAGAGAGATATGATATCAAATCACCTGATGAGTTCCTTCTGCAGGGCTCCTCCTTCCTTGGTCCTCCGGTGAGAGGCTGCGCCAAACCCTGCGGTCATTCCATTGCTATTGGTCCCCTTGGCCGTGCTGTCCACCACCCACCGGCTACTCGCGCACACCTCATCCCTCGCTGACTCCGACAGCTCCACCCGCACCGCCGAGTGCGCCCCGGCCGCGATCGCTGCCACCTGGGAGATCCTAAGCGTCGAGCCTTCGAGTTTCACCAGTGGCTGCCGGAACTCCCACGTCATCCTCCTGACCTCGTCGAGGTGGCTTCCCGCCAGCGCCTCAGCGGCTGCAGCCCAGTTCAGCGGGTCTGTCTCGACGCGGAGGCCGCCGGCAGCGCCGTTTTCGACCTCCATCGGTGGGAGAAGAGTGGGTGCAGACTGGAAGGGGGGGAGGGGTGGGGGTCCTAAATAGACGGACGTGGTGGCGGGAACACGGACAGGTGGGGTTAGTTGGAATGCATTCTCGACCGTCGGATCGAGATTGGACGGTTAAAGATCAGGTCACATTCAATTGTCAAAAGGGGTTGAATACTCCAAATCAGTTGCTACAATTACTTGTCTCTGGATCCCTAAGTGGTTCTTTTCTGCATAGTAATAAGCTAATCCATGAAAAAAATAATAAAATAATAATTTAAAATAGATATTATCTTCTCTTCACCACTGTATTGTTTAATTTCGATTCCTAAAATCTAAGAACCAAAATCATCAACGAGTCTGCTTCTAGCTTGGGAACAAAAAATAAAAAATAAAAAAACAACCTAAAGGAGAATTATTTTTTTATAATGAAAGATGAACCAAATTCATCTTGTGTTTCATCTCTTGTACCAATAAATAAAAGGGTAGCCGGTCACACCTACCCAATTATTTATGATCCACGACCCAAACTTGTGTAAGTAAGTATTCATGGCTTGGCTTGAGAAGATTTCCACCTACCAGGCTTGGATCAGTTCAAGACTGACAAAATTGAATGCTGGTTCCGAATTCCAACAATAGGAGTTTTGGCGTGGAAAGCTCTTCACCAGCCATGCCACCTACCAATCTTGTGAGTCTGGGCGCTTGAAGAGGCGTAGGGAGAAACTGAAGTGAAAAAAGGAGAGAAGGTTCAAGCAGTGTTAGGACTGTTTCTGCACTTTGAGGCTGACCACCACCTTGAAATGTTCTCATCAGATCACAACACATGTTTATTCTCTTGTATTAACCTTTGAATGGACTTTGATCTTCTCTGGATTATTTTCTTTTGCACATGTGTTAGAATTGGTCATTGACTAAAAGAGCAAGCATTTATTTGGGAACTAGTGAAGATTTTGAGTCCTATTCAAGATCTTGTCATCCATGGAAAACAAGTGGAAAGAAACCCCAAGCATCGTAAACAGTCTGCCAATTTGCTTTGAATTATATAGAATATTGCAAACAAGGAAACACAGATGTTAGCTGGGAAGTTTCTTCTGTACACTAAAACTTGGTGTTTGAAGTCTCAGCTCAAGTCCTTTGACTCAGTTTTACACAAGACCAGTTGTAAGATTAACTTGAATCACAATCTGTGCAAGAAGATCACAATCACCAAATATTTGTCATGCTCACATAAATAGTCATAACTCACTGAAACTAAGTTGTCCTGTTACAATACCCAGGAATCTTTTGTTTAACTCTTTGCTACTTGAACCCTTCATAATATCTCAATTTTCATAACAATGATTATGATAACAAGTTATTAGTAGTACATCCATCATATATCAAATCTAAATTGTCTGATTCTGAGAGTGGAACCTCCACTGGGCTGTTGCAGTGTTGGATGGATAGCCAGTTGCTAAAGTCGATCATATACATTAGATAATTAACATGATGAACATTTTTATGATGATGAAAGCTAATTAAACCTTGCCATGCAATTCTGACATATGGGATTAGAAATAAGAGATTTGTGTATGCAGTTCCTTTTTGTTTGGGAAAAACAAACTATGAAATGATAAGCAGCAGGGCCAAATCATTTGCCATTGTGTTTCTGCATCAGACCACAAATTATTCGAACACCAGATTATTGATCTTGAGATGCATCACTTGAGCAGTTGGCAGCAATTTTCAGCGGCCATCAGGTGGTCACACCTACCCATTTGTTTGTGAAGCATTATCCAAACTTAATGCCAGTCCAAACTTGCGCAAAATATTTATGCCTTGGAGAAATTCTTTCAGGGGGAAGAAAAGGAGAGGGGGTTCCACTCTTTCTTCCCCACTTCATATGTGACCAAACATTTAGCTCTTACCATCCCAACACTAGAAATATACAATTTTAAACAGGAGTGGCTGGCAATATCTTGTTGCTTGGTCACACCCTCACGCACCCATTTGTGTCATTTTCAGTTGTGGTTGTCCAAACTTAAAATACTTCAACCCTGATTAATGATAATAGACTCATTCTAGCTCCACAAACATGGACATCCATATCCAATAAAGGACTATCACCTAGGTGTTACAATCTTCTCACTTAAGACTTAACATCCTCATCAAGTGCCAACATAGTCAAAAGTTAAACTACACATGAAGTTCAATTCAATGGTGCCTCTACATAGTGATTTTATCAAGATTCAAAATTTCATACCGTACCAATGTATCAAGCTTTGCTCGGTACAGTACGATACATCATACCAAGTGGTACATCAATATATATATATATATATATATATATATATATATATATATATATATATACACACACACACACACACACACACATACAATATAAAAAAATATTTTAAAAAGGCGAACATAGCCTCGGCGACATCACCTCCTCTTCTCCTTCTTGCCTCATCTACGACATTCGACAAAAAAGGCGACGAAGATGTCGAAGGTCGTAGACGTCTTCGAGCTTCGGTGAAGAACGTGGTGAAGGCCGCAGACGTCTTCAGCTTTTAGCGAAGAACACGACAAAGAAGGCCATAGAGTTGCAGATGAGGTGATGAAGGAGATCACCTCTTCCGCTGCTCTAGCCACCGCCTCCCTTGATCCCCGCGCATCCAGATACTCCTCTTTACGACTCTCCTTGTCGTTACCTCTTGGATTGGGATCGTCGAGGGAGGGCGGCACCATATCGAGATCAAGAAAGGGCGTGGAAGTTCGCACGAAGGTTCTCTCGATTCTCCCTCTTCTTCGAACACCCTCTCCTTCTTCCTTCTTCGACGCTTCTCCCTCAGCTTCGCTGCAGCCAAGTGGCTATATCGAGCGAACCGCCTGCAGCTCGCCCGGTAGCGAGCGATCCACATATCGGTTCATGGGCGAACCAACCAGGCGATACAATTTGAAATAGCAAACCTTGGATTTTATTTCAACCTCATTTATGCTCATTCACAAGTGGTCCTTTATCACGATTTAATTTGATCCAAGTTCATTTACGACTCCTGCTTGGATCTCTCATTGTGCCCAATAATAAGTCCACTTTGATATTACTTGGGACGATGTGATTCGATCAAATAATTAGCCTGAACCGTTAGTTTAAAATAGTTAATCCTAAATTAATTATTGTAGACTCATTTTAACCATATAAATATGTTCATTTGACAACAACATCATCTCTCTTTTAGCATTTATTTTTCTAGCCTCATGACTGGTTGTTAGCTTCTCTCTGATTCTTTGACTAATTCACTGACTGTCAGCTGGAGTGCAAAGGTTTGGGAGGCAGCTGGTGTCAGATCAAGAGTCATAATTAGGTGCATGGCATCTACCCCAATTTAATCCACTTTGCTATGTTTTGGTTCGCCCTGTAAATGTCTTACTGATTGGTGTGGCCTCTTCTTTCATAATTGCAGCTTCTGGTGTCTCTGCTGCTGTGGATTATTCAGGAATTGCTGCCCAGTACTCTTTCAACCTGACTCCCCTCCATTCTAGATTTATAATGTGGAGGAATCAGATGTTTTTGTATAACTCAAACAATGTTTTCTAGCTTTAATTTTTTCAATCTGCTGATCCTTCGTCTTTTTGGGAGGCCAAAAGTAATGGACTCATTCTATTTATTTCCAATAGGGTAAAGTAAAATAAAATAAAAAAGAATAGAGATTTCCTGCAAAAGGATATGATACAAAAGCTAATATTATCCATGAAGCTTCTACTCTCATGAACAGATAGTGTTATTGACCACCAGATTATGAAATTATAGGAGAAAATGTGCTAGGCCTAGGAATCAGATGGTGCCAATTCTTGGCAGGCCAATGCCTGTTATATGTACTGCTACTGGTCAAGCAGCTCTTCCAGTAGCACTTCAATAGAATGAATGGAGTTTGTTCAGGATGTAGAAGATGGGAAATCCTAGGGTAGTTGTGCCTATCTATTTGTATAGATAATACATGAACTTGTGGTATTTATTTATGTTATATAAGATTTTAAATACTGGTTCTGATATTAGTTTTGGTAACCCATGAGATCTATGTGATACCAATTTCTATCTACTTGTAGATATAAAACATGAATGTTTAGCATATGCATAATACCAATTAAGTATCGGGCTACAAATTGAACATAGATGGTGCCTTTATAACATACTTTGATGGATTCAATGCAACACAATAATAATAGTTATAAAATGACCATTTAACAAACAATTGAAGACATTTTCTATTTTGGTCGTTAATTATCTATAACACAATGAACCAGTTCAATATCTAAGCCTATACGATCAACATAATGCATCTAAATTCATCTTGCATCCCTAGCAGAGTATGTCAAACTCAATGTCACAACAGGCTTACTTGCCACTCCAGAAAAACTGATGCTACCTTATCAAGGTCATAATTTTAACATAATAATGTTTGCAGAAAAAACTCCGTACTTGACTATACTATATATGATACCGGCAGACAATAATGAACACATGTCAACCTCTAGTGATTTATGACCCAAATTCCATAATGTCTTAAGGAAAGCATTATGAAAGATGTTGCTCAAAGAAACGAGAATGACTATAGCATGAAAGTCAGCAGATGAAATTGGGGGGCGGTGACAAGTCGCTTATGAGGAGCCATAGTATTCAAATGTGCGACTAAAAGCCAAAATTATGACAAGGCATCATTTGTGAGAAATTACTAAACACAAATCATATACTCATCAATTCTAACCATTGTATTCAAAAGAAACAAAGTTCAACATGATAAAGACTGATGTATCTTCTAGCCAGTCCCAAAACAAGATAACAGTTCATGGCATATCAGTGCCTCCATGAAATGGCATTTAAGCTGAGAAGGCTCACTTGGGATTCCTGAGTACAATGATGACTGAATCCCCTCGAACGAACATTTTACTGATGAATCGATCCTTGTTGACTGGAAGTGCTTTCTTCTTTCCCTTGCCTGTCTTGGGTATCTGCAGCGACAAAAAAAGTTTATTAGATATGGACAGAAGATATGAATGATGGAAATATGTAGTAAAGTTACCTCAGTCCACATTTCCCTAACATTTTCAAGGACCATGTTACAGTGACGATCAAAAGCTCTCACACGGCCAAGTAGCTTCTTGTTGTTCCTGCAATTGATAAGCACCTGTTGTAGCATAAGTGTCAGTACAATTCTCAAATTTGCTTAATTCCGAAAGATAACTGTAAAATAAGAAGCAATATCTATGCCCAGAACAAACATATTGATGCCAACTGAAGATGTATTGTTAATGTAACTCGGATAACAATATAAAAATAAAATTAACCAGAGAATAAACATTTTTGTTTTCACTCATTTGAATAACTGGAATAATGGCCCATAGAAAAACAACAGTACATATACATATAATATTCACAGCCAACCCCCCCACCCACCATTTGAATATTCCTTGCCCATTACATCTCAAGACAAATGAACTACAGAAAAAATGGAGAGGTGGCAAAAGTTCGACATGCCCCAATATTTGCCACTATATCCAAAATCAGACCTCTACTAACAAGACAAATGATATTCACAGCCAACCCCCTCACCCACCATTTGAATATTCCTTGTCCATTACATCTCAAGACAAATGAACTACAGAAAAAATGGGGAGGTGGTGAAAGTTCGACATGCCCCAACATTTGCCAGTATATCCAAAATCAGACCTCTACTAAGATGGTCATGCTGTAATGATAATCACAAAAAACACTATATTCTCTTCTTATTTAATCTTGTAATTGTTTAGAAGTATAACATAGTTATGCATCCATTTAAATGGCCTAACCCATTAAATAAAGAACCAAAATAAGGTATTAAATAAACTTTAAATAGCTCACTCCCAACCATAACATTAGCATCATAGAACATGTAAAACTCCTCATACCTGTGTATTATTTTTTACACTCATCATCAGAACAGAGAGAGGTCCTGTATTGAATTCCTCCTCTTCTTTTTTGGCCTGAACATATGAGTTGAACATGTTAAACTAACTAAGAAAATGTATGTACAAGTGAAAAGATGGAATTTGAGTATAATGTGGCTTTGCAGTAATCAGAAACAAAGTTCTTAATATTGAAGAAAACTGTAGTTTCAAAACTCTAATTTTATTTTCTATGATTGGAAACTACTTAATAGAAAGATCACGCATCATTTCCATTTACTAGTCAAGAAGAGGAATTTGGTCAAAATGAATGATCGTATACAAGTGAAAGAACAAGGATGAGAAAAAAAAAATATAGTCACATATATCAACAGCCAGCTCCTTCAAATGTTTTTATGTTTTCACCATACTTGGTGATAATTTATTTCAACAAAAAATGATTGATACATTCAACACTAATTCTTTATGATCTCAATGGATTAGCAAGCTCTGTGCTCTCACGCATTCTTAAAATAGGTATTTTTGCATATGCCTAACCTCGTCAGTCATTATGTTTCATATACAAACAACACAAAGACATTGACCCTCTAAATTCCAATCATTATGCTCATTTTGTAGAAAATGATACTCAGATATTATCTATAACATGAACCACAAAACACACAGTCAGATCTAGAACCATTGAAATCATCTAATTCAAGTAATAAGAGATGCTGAAAGAAGCAACAATGGGCTCCTTGTCTAACTCTATTTGAAACAAAAACACACCTGAGTGTTCCAGGTAGAGCTTAAAAATGAATTCAGTTTGAACTAACCATATGGGTTTCGCCATGTTGGTTTGAACTAAAACATGGACACGACAACATATGTAGAATGACTCCCATACTAAAGATGTGAAAAACCTAGCTTAGAATTTGTCGGCAGAACCACAAATTCATATATACAAAATTTATCATTAAACATCCTTCATCCATTGAAGTACTGTTATCCAAATTTTTTAAATAGACGATGATGAATAACAACTCCCATCATACTTTTCAAATGCCTTCGAAGAAAATGAGCAATATCTAACTTTAAAGCCTTTGATGACATAAAAAAATTGACAAATTCATGAATGGTCATGCCATAAGTATCAAATTGTCTATACAAGAGGAAACCAAAAGACCAAAAACTTGAGAGTAGAAAACATACATTTGTGTCGTCCTCCATTGGCCTACTGCAAAATGAAACAGGAAGAGAAATTAAGAACCAAAAAAAGGAAGCTTAATTAATACTCATTTTGGCGTCAAAATAAAGAACTAAAAGCTCAGACGACCAAGAATATGGAACTCCATCAGTAAGCAAAGACTGATTACAATGGAAACAACAAAGAAAGAAAGCTTCCAAAAGAACTGGACTGATGTCTCTGTAAATGGCATTCTAACACCAAAGCATACTAACAAGGTGCAAGATATTTATTAAAAAACCTATTCCCACAGTTAAGTAACTCGGATAACAGCCAGGATATTGAATCTGTTAAAGTGTTGTTGCTCTGATCAGTCTATAACTAAAAGGCCACAAGTGCAAGATATGAATTCCAGTTCTTTGTAGACATCTATAAATTTAGAATTTAAGTGTACCTTGACTCTCCAAGAATACATAGAATTATAATAGCCTTTAAATAAATAGCTTGTAAAGTATAATTAATCCCATTGTCATAATATAAGAGAAACACACTGAATGGAGGAGAATATAAGTACACACCACAAGATATTTTTTATATGTTCACAGATGAATGTATGTGACCATATGTCCAAAAATATGTGATACATATTTGCATATGGTAGTCGAAGTGAATGTACCCAAGACATCATGCAGCTTGTCTGCTGTATAGGTTCTATTCAGGTGCCCATGGGAAAATTCTTACTGTAAATATATGTGATATTATGAAACCCTTCCTATTATCATTACTTGATTCAACGAAATAACCAACACAATAACCTAATAGGCCTGAATCATTGATCCAAACTACTCAAGCTTGAGTTCAATGGTTTAAATAGGCGCCCGAGCACTCGCCAAGGCGCTCAAGTGAGGTGAGGCGAGGCTCGCGTGCCTCAAAACTTGACCATGTGGTGCGCTTTAGTGCAGCACCACCTGGGCGCTCACTTGAACCCAAGTGTCGGGCACCTCGAGCAAGCGCCCGGTTCAAACAAAGTAATCGAACCAGACTATCAAGTCTAGTTCGATTGAAAACTAGCTTAGTTGGTCTAGGCACCTTGTCTGAAGCTTTCTCCGTCGCTGCTACTATCGTTTGTAGCTTCCTCTGTCGTCGTCGTCGTCATCTAAAGCTTCCTCCATTGTTGTTGTTGTTCAAAGCTTCCTCCATCATCGCTAGTACCGTTCACAGCTTCCTTCATCGTCGTTGTCATCATCCGAAAGTTTCTCCATCACCGCCGCCCTCTCCTTCTCCACTTTCCATCGTTGGTGACTCTTTTACCCCTTCTAACTACTATTAACAGTAGATTGTTATCTACTATAATCATATAATAGTTCCTATTTAGATTTTAACATTGCTAATCTCTATATATTTAGAACCACTTTTAGGTTTCAAGATTAATGGTAAGTGCACAAAGTAATTCAAAAGATTTATAAAAAAATTCAAGAAAGGATCTTGCTTGGAAATACAATTATATAAAGGATCTAAAAAATCCTAATACAGTTACTTGCATCTTTGTGATGAGACTACTAGAGGTGATATTTTCCGTGCAAAATAGCATCAAGTGGGGAACTTCAAGAATGCATCAACATACAAGAGATGTCCACCTAATGTAAAAGATGAGTTCTTGTCTTATATGACTAAAAAAAGATGCAAAGGAATGAATCTTATGAGATTTCACCCAAGGATAATGTTGAACACATTAGAGATGATGAAGAAGAAGCTTATTCGAAAAGTGTTAATGCAAGTGGGAAAAGAGCATATGATAGAAAAGAAAAAGAAGCCATAATTGTTAAGAAAGGTAAAAAAGGATCGATGGACATATATATGTATCAAAGATCACAAAAGCAACAAGATCAAACATGAGCAAAATTAAGACAAACAAATATAAGTAATACTTGTGATATGAAAATAAGAGGAAAAACGATTCAACACATTGCTCGCTTCTTCTATCAGACTGGCCTTCCCCTTAGTACGTGTCGTTTTGATAGCCTTAAAGAGATGATTGAAGCTATTGAAAGATATTATAGGGGATTAAAACATCCAAATTATTATGAGTTGCAAGTTCCATTACTAAAAGAAGAGTTGGATTATACAAATGACTTATTAAAGGGCCACAAGGAAAAGCATGATTGCTCTATTATGTCAGATGCTTCAACCGATATGAGACATAGAAGTATAATTAATTTTATAGTCAACTGTTCTTTAGAAATCAAGTTTGTGAAGTCAATAGATGTATCATCTTTTATGAAACTCGAAGAAAAGATATATGAGTTACTTGACAAGTTTGTGAAAAAAATTGATAAACAAAATATCGTCCAAGTTATAATCGATAATGGAAGTAACTATGTGTTAGTTGGTAAGATTTATCCTTTGAACTTTTGGATCTTTTAATTGTTCTATCTCCAATTTGAATGAAAGTACTAAGTGGCTCCTAAGTCTTATCAATTTTATTATCATTTATCATAGGTAAATTATTTGAAGCAAAAAGACAACACTTATATTGGACTCCATGTGCGACACATTACATTGATTTAATGTTAGAGAATATTGAAAAAATTCTTAATGTCAATAAAATTTTAAAAAGAGCAATCTTTGTTGTTGGATTTCTCTATAATCATAGTGGGACTTTGAATATGATGAGAAAATTCATAGCCAATAAAGAATTGGTAAGATATAGTATCACCCGATTTGCTACTTCCTTGACAGTACAAAGCGTGCATTGTCAAAAACATAACCAGAAAAATATGTTTACCTTAGAAAAATGGGTGACAAACAAATGGAAGCCAAAGGCAAAAGGGCTAATAATATCATTTTAATGTCATTCACTCAAATCTTATAGTTTATACATTAAAGGTAATGGGTCTTCTTATTTGAATCATTTGGTTGGCAGATAATGAAAAAAAGCCTATAGTGGGATATATTTATGAGGAAACAGATAGAGCAAAGGAGATGATTCAAAAGTCTTTTGATGGAAATGAAAAAAAGTATAAAAACATATTTACAATCATTGACAAAAGATGCAGAAGTTATAAATGTGTATAAGTGCATTGCAAGATTGATTCCAAGCTTAAGGTGTAAGATAAGATTATACCTGAATTATCTTTATTAAAAAAAATCGATGGTCTTTTTGAGATTCCAATGGTAGTTCAATCTAGGACAACTATATCACCGTATATTTATAAATTTATATAATTAATTTCATGTATAGTATGTTATTGTTAATAATAAAGTAAATTTTACAACTGAATGATTGAGTTTATTTAGAAATTCCACCTTGAACTTGCAGCATCTAACTATCAAAATTCTTAAACTGACTTGTTGTGCTGCGGGTTGTAAGCAAAACTGGAGTGTCTTTAAGCATGTAAGGATCACGGAATATTTTTGTTTCAATTAATCTATTTTTTTTTTAATAAATATATTAATATATTTTTAAATTATATAACATGACAAATTCACACAAAGAGAAAAAATTAGTTAAAGCATCAACGATTACATGAGTTGGTTTATATAAAGTATAATCAAACATTGAAGGCTCATCATGATTTGCGAAATAATATTGATCCAATCTCATTATAAGATATTGATGATTTAAATGAGTGATTGGTGGGGCAAATGGGTGCGAACTTGTAAGATGCCAAAGATAAGCTTGTATTTGAAGATGATAGCTTAACATAGGGAGATGTGAAAAGAGCCTCATGTGTTAGAGAATTACAGACATATATAAAGCAGATAACAAAAATAAAAATGAGTACAAAAGCCTCAAGTTCATCTCTTGCCATTGTTGAAGAGGAGGAAACATATTTTGATGAAGATGGACGAAAGGAAGAGAAAGATAATGATATGTTTGAGAATGATGTTGATTATAATGATGATTAATTTTGATGTAAAGCTTTATTGTTTTGAATTTTTTGATATTTTTGTTATTACAAGATGAATAATGTGACTTGGTACTTTAGATCTTTTTATATTTAATATCATATTTTTATTTATATAATCATATTTATCAATTATATTATATTTTTAAATTTTAATATTTTAAAATGTCTTGCTTCAATCGGCCAAGAGCCTAATGTCTCGAGCTTTTTGGGACCTTAGCATCTAATGCTTTTTAAATCGCTAGTTGAGTAAATATTATAGACTTATTGAACCCTATAAACTAACTCAATTCTACATCTGATATGAGACTAAATTGGAGTGTCACAATCCCCCTCACTTATGGCTTGATATCTTTGTCAAGATCCAAACAAAACCTTAAATCAAGCTCTAGCATGATACACATGAGGTCTAACTATGCCGTAATGTAACTCTATTCATATTCGAGGATAGTCCTTCCATGCTTGGATGCCTCACTATATCGTTTAACATAAAATTATCTTTTATAATCTAACTCGATGGAACAACTAACTCATTAACTTGATAAAAATATATTATTGATTCATGTGGGACTGGATTAGGGTGTCACACTAACTATAAACATATTGATCATAAGATATAAGTGATTACATGCAAATATGTGGCAGTCCAAGCATATCCAAGGCATTAAAAAGCTACTTCATTGTCTAAGTTCTACTAAGGTTCCCAAGTAACCATTCAGGACAACAATAAAAAATAAGTTCCTCCTTTTTTTTTCCCTAATCATATTTTATAATGGTAGTCTTTCAGGTCCGTTTTAAGATGATTGTGTCACGACCTGAGCTTAAATCACATGGAGGAAGCCCAAAGATAACAACTCACATACTAATGAAAGCCATTAGACATGCCTAATCTGAGATTAACTATAAGGATCACATATCACCAGCATCAAAATGTTGATATATTCCCGCTGTTAGGCATGATCCTCATCATCAATCATGAATCACAAAAAATGAGTAACACAAAAGCTAACTAGCAGGAACATGTGGTTTGATAAAATTTCACCCGAAAAGCCAAATAGAAGAAACAAAAAAGTTTTGACTCAAAAGTACAATAAACAGCTCAATTTCCAGCCAGACAGTCTTATTCTATATCATATTCCTGATAAAGCCAAATTAGAACATTTTGTTTGCTTCAATTTTAATTTCAACTACAGCTCATCATAAGAGGAAAAAAAATTAACTAACATGAAGGTCCAGTTTCTCTCAATGTGAAACCCCAACTGGCCACAAATTCTCTCCAATATTTGATGAAGATAAGATGGATATGGACCAGCGACTACCTGTAATCAGACCCCCTAGACCAAACCTAACCTGGATCATAACACACTCATCATTGTGTAGTCATCACCACACATGTAACGTATCCTCTCTTTCACACAGGACAGACTCAAAAGAATAGATCAACATAGCCGACCAATCCTTTGTTCTTAAACATTCCTATGCAATTTTGAACTCTTAGAGTTTAACAGAAATTATATACTCAAGCACACTGAAGAAACATATTGTTTGTTTTTCTGTATACAATCATAGGGCAATCAAATTCTCATGTGGATGTGTACAACATTTTACAACTCAAAATCCATGTTTTCAACGGAGAAAAAGGAAATGAGTTATTCCTCCCCAGAAGATGCTGCGTTGATCCTTTCTATCTCGGACAAATTAAACCTCACAACCATCAAAAAATACTAGGCAGAACGAACAGTGATACACCGATCAATACAAAGGACAACCTCAAATCCAGTACCAAAACGAATGCAACACCACAATAAATGCACCTTAAACCCTAATAGTTCAAAAACAACAACGATTTTTCCCCAACAAAAAGAGTATCAATCGCACGAGCAAAAAGAGCATACAGTTCACAAAGATCCCATTATCAAATATACTCCTCAAGCGCCGACGTGTACAACGTTTACGGCTCAAACTACACGCCTGGGAGAGAAGGCGACGAGTTATTTCTGCCTAGAGACGCTAAGACGATCCCTTTGATCTCCAAGAAATAAAGCCTCACAACCATCGAAAAGTACTCGGCAGAAAGAGCAGGGAAACACCAATCGATACATGGAAAAACCCTAAACTAGCCACCCAAAAGAATGCAACACCGCAAGAAAATACCTTAAAACCCCAACTCCGAACAGCTAAAAAAAGCAACACCTTTACTCCAAGTCTCACTCGCACAAGTAAACGAGCATACAGTGCACAAAGATCTTATCGTCAAAATAAATCAGAACAAAGAGTAGAACGTCAAAATCCTAGCGATGAACACTTGGGAAAAGCGCTAAAACCTCGACCTCGAGGAATTGAAGCCCTCCTCGGTGTCCCGATGATCCTTCCCAAGGAAACCCTAGGGAGAGCAATGCGCCAGAAGATCTTCGAATTGAGCCAAATCGGGTTCGGCCGTGTTTGTGTCGGTCGGACGCGACACTGTTCTGAGCTTATTTATGGGAGAGCTAATATTTATCATTCCCTTAAACAATTTTTAATAAAATAATATTTTAATAATTACAATATCTCTAATTATAATTTTTTACATATAAATATATACATATATATATATGAATTTATTTAAATATTATTTTTTTTTCCAAAGAGTGACAAAGATGAGATTTGATCATAGAACCTTGTGATAAAATCCATCTATTACATTTATGGCAATTACTAGCAATTATAGTTGTCATTAAATCAAAATTTAAACACTAAAAATATAATTTATTACATTTATCAAGATTTTAAGATAGTATAAATATCAATTTGTGTTTCAATATAATTATATTAATAATCAACTAGTGGAGATAAATACCTATGATAAATCTGTAAGCTTTTGAGTTTTGCAGGGATAATAATGCCAAACTTGAATTTAAAGAATTAGATATGAAAATTAGTAACTTTAGAGGAATCTAAATTGTGTATATATATATCCATATGTATATGTATATATATACATATATATATATATATATATATATATATGTATATATATACCTTACAGATAAGACAACTCGTTTCATACAGCAAAACAAGTTTGGGAACGCATGCCTTTCTTCTTATAAGAGAAACAAGCAAGAAGAGACTCGTGCCTTTCAACTCTTCAACTGAATGAATGGTTTGATGATGGACAGAAAAGTATCATGCAAGCAGACAGACCATTCCGCATCCAAATGAAAAGATGTTCTTTGATTTCTTGGTGTTGGTGAGTTTGACTTGTTGGAAGAGTTCAAGGAAGGGGGATTGAGGTCTGCTAAAAAGTATCTGATTGATAGGATTTATGGAAATATGTCGCTAAAATTTCTAAAATAAATGCAGTTCACTTTTA
The DNA here is from genome assembly GCF_036884655.1 of Musa acuminata AAA Group. NCBI lineage: Eukaryota > Viridiplantae > Streptophyta > Magnoliopsida > Zingiberales > Musaceae > Musa > Musa acuminata. Next base: position 26,407,115 of record NC_088348.1, on the reverse strand, counting down.
AAACATTGTTGATCTATATAATATTGAGAATATGATAGTGCATGTCAACATTCCATGAAAGGAGAAACAAAAAGATGGCGAGATTCTCTTCCAACAAATGCTTCTCTGTTTTCTAAATTGAGGTTGGATAGTGCTTCCTTGAGACCTTTATCTTATTTTATTCAAATCATTTTGATTATGATCAAACTGGCTTCAGGTACGCGAGAGAGAGCCAACAATGCCAAAATTTAAGCTATCAAGACAAGGGTTGATTGATTCGAGTGTCATTTCAAGAACATAAAAGAAGAGCATTTACAGAAAAGAACTTCGAACTCTGTTCTTCGAATTAAGAGGAAATCTCGGGCTTTGGTTTGATGTTCCCATTATTAATATGCCAAACAAAAACTCGAACTCGTTCGAGGAGGAGACTACGGCCAACTCATTGCATCCGAGATTTCGCTCCCCGCCTCATGGGTGGTTGCCTTGTGTGCTCCTAAATTTGTGGTCTTTTCTTGAACTGACAAAGGGGGATACCAATTTTAGAGAGAGAGAGAGAGAGAGACTATTTGGTGTGTCGCTATCCAAATTTCAAGGAGTGCAGGAAAGGTTGAGAAGAGATGGTGGAGATGGTGGGAGTCTGTTAATTGATCCCTCCTCTGACTCCCGTCCCCTGTTCTCTGAGAGGTGGGATGGTGTGGTATCAGAGAACAACATCAAAAACATTACTTTTACGACGCCTCCCTGCCTCGTCCCTCTGCTCCACTCATAAAGTTTCCCTCTTTATCACAACGACGACGATATAGCCACTGCTGAATCGTTGATTCGCTTCCATCAGCTGCGGAAAGACTCCTTCCCTCCTATCTTTTCCCTCAGCAGTTGGAGCGCACCAAAAATGTCGCACCTTTTCGATGCATTCCGGGCGCTGGAGTAGAGAGAGCCGGAGGGATCTTTAAGCAAGACGGAGGAGATCGAAACATCAAGGGTTGGCTGCACGTCCTCCGGTCCAATCACCTGGGCCTGCAGAACTACCGGAAACGGTACGTCGTCCTCTAAAGTAACGCCCCTAATTGCTACAAGAACGTGCCAGCGTCCACCAGAGAGGTAGTCGGGAACTGTTCTTTCTTGGTTTGTCTTCTCGCATTCGCTCGCTATACTTGTTAGCTCGACAGAGATGGATATTTTTGAATTGTTTTGTTTGAATAAAGATAAGTTCTTGAGCTGTTGGTTTTGTTTCTTAGGGGAAAAAGATTGGTTGAATGATGCAATATTTGGTTTGATGGAAAGAAAGGGTGAGAGATGTTTGGGGAGTCAGTCTTCTTTCTAAAGGTTCCATTAGTTCTTCTTCTTATCCGCCGGAGTTTGGGTTGATCTTTTATTGTTTTGAATATGATATGATCAGATACAGATCAGCATTTGTTGACTTTTAACGGGCAAAGGAGATTGGACATTTGACAGTGCCGATAAAAGGTAAGTTAAATTTTGAGACCACTTGTTTGAGTTCAAGTTTGATCATTATTGGGATTGGGAGTGGAAGTAGAACAATGTGGTGCGTAGGAGAACATATCAGTTTCAGAATTTGAGTGAGAAGTTTCAAGTAGTAGTAGTTCTCTTCCAAGCCAACAATACGATCCTATAATGCACAGCTCGGAGAATTCAATGAATTATTTTCCTTTTAATTTAAATATTTTAGCAATTTATGGTGTTTAGATTGATTTTGTTTGATAAATGGTGTTGAATTATTTAAGATGATGCCATGTTTTGTCAAACAATTTTTATTTGAAGTTATCTTTCTTGGTAGCTGCTGTTGATTTTCTACTCCATTCAATTTTATCCCTTTTACTCTGTTTTACATTTCTGATTGTCTTCTTGTCGCTTCCTTCCATTGCATCAAGCAATGCTTTGGTCAAACAATTTTTATTTGAAGTTATCTTTCTTGTTGGCTGCTATTGATCTTGTATTCCATTCAATTTTATTCCTTTTGCTTTGTTATACAATTCTGATCGTCTTCTAGTCCCTTCCTTCCATTGCATCGAGCACACTCATAAAAATTGGAATGGGTCATATTAGTGCTGCTTCTTGGGTGAGAATTGAGATGCTACTGATCCTAGGTCAAGTTCCTGTGCACAAATAAAAGTTACAAGTTAACAGCAGAAATGATTAATTAACTACCTATTAAATTCAACTCAAGATCGATAAATGGACTCTCTTCGGGTAAGGCTGCCCTTCATATTGTGAAAAGTTGATACTGGAGAAGCCAATGCAACGATGTCTTTTCCAAATTTGGATATCTGCAGAGCCTCACAATTGTTTGACCATCAAGCTTTATCCTCATGTGATGGCATACTGATGATGCTAAAATTTATGTGCCTCCTCAGATTCCTATAAAAAGTGCACTGATTGGTTCCTGCATGTACGTGACGGACAACAGTAGACAGATAATAATACACAGAAATATAACAGCGAACCTGGATTATCTTTACTCTCAGAACATATTTTCATCTTTTCCATTTTACTTCACATAATTAAAATTTTGCCAAGCTTCGTTGTAAATGTTAAGGCCTGTTGGCACGTCTATATATTTATTCTTTATAGCGCTTCCAGTCCCAACAATCATCTAAGCGTACACTAGTTTGTGCTTTAGAGTGGCAGCCACCAGCAGTTTGGTTTTGATTGCTGTTTCCGACATATCATTTGGCAATGGTCTGAGATTCATTTAACTCTGCAGTTGGGTGCAAGGAGCTCTGAGGAGGCAGCTACTTGAATCAAATCCTCAATGGAAGCTGCATTTATGGTTGGTGCCTTCTCTAGTCTCATTGATTTTTATTGACAAATATGTCATAACGTCTGCATTTGCAGGAGGACACAAACAAAGAAGAGAATGCTGTGGCTTGTTCGAAGAGAAGACGGCAATCTTTTAGGTCACACATTACTATTTTTTTATTAACTAGTTCCACATCCACCAATTACTAACTGACATACTTTTTATTTGTTTCTGACAAGAATAGATCAATTTCAAGAAAGCATGCTAGTCCTATTGCTTCACTATGGTCGTGTAAACATTGGTTCTTTTGTCAAATGATTGAAGCTACAGTTGTTTTAGCTTTACATGCCCAGTCTTTTAGCATTTACCTCTGCTCATGTTGCTATACATGGTACAAGCGGCTATTAGATCAGAGTCATCAGCATATTTATAAGATTATAATTTACGAGAAGAAGAGCAAGGGGAAGAGATGACAATGTTAGGGTGTCAAGACAACCCATAAGCAGCAAAAGCCTCTTACCAGCTAAGTAGCGACTAGGCCTTTATGTGGCCCATTAGTGGCCTTCAGGTGTTCCATCTATAAACGGAAGAAAAAACTGTTCCATAGAAATTTATATGATAAAAAATAACCATATATTTTTAGAACCAAAGGAAAGAAAAAAGTGCAGAAGTGATGCAAAATTGTTATGACCTGTGTCAATCAATGTTACTCAGTTTTGCAAAAATATGCAATTTCTTGAACATCTAGGGATAAAGTAATAAACTAATAATTGGGAGGAAGCAAGAATTCATAAGTTTTAATCAACTTGATAGTAGTACTGATAGAAATACATGGTGATACAAAGATAGCAGTGGCAGACATAACATAAAAAAGATGCATTTAAGCACCAGGAGCAGAATATAGTAGCAAAATATGATAAAAGTACAGAAAAAAGGGTAGTAGTCATGTCATCGGTAGTAGCAAAGGAAAAAAGAAAGAAAGAAAATATTATAACTGAAACAAAGAAAATATACAAATAAATTATAAAGTTGCTATGTGAAGAAAAAGAGATCAAAAGTAAAGAAACAGAAATATAAATGGTAGGTAGCAACAAAATTTGGTCAGCCATGGTATAGGCAATGGATGAAGAGATAACTGAAAGGAAAAGAGACAAGAAATGAAGAAAAATGAGAACACTATATAGAGAGAGATCAAAACAATTGTTGTGTTTTAACAAACATAAACGGAAGGTAAACAATGTACGTGCATCATGCTTTCAAAGATATATGTTCTCATAAATTATACAGGCTCATGATCCACTCAATTGATTTTCTTGATTTACCTTCAGTTTAATATTGACAGCTATGCCTCTAAAATATCGAAGTGTGCTTATATATGAAGAAAAAGGATTTTTTGCATGATTTAATTAAATTTGTTAGGCCTAGACATCAAAGTCCGGTAGAGCATGTAGACAAACTTTTTCACAAGACTTGGATGACGGAGTAATTTTCTCTTTTTCCATGTGTTTGTGTTGTGTGTGGGGTGATTGACTAATTTTTGGGTTCCCAAATCTCTATCTGGTAGTTTCCATTGGCCATAATTTGCATTGAATATGGGGTCGAAAATTCTGCTGCTTTTGCTTTATGGTATAGAAAATAAGTTTAGGATTGGTAAATTTAAATTTCTTTAATGTTCACTGGTCATGTCAAAATGATGGGAAAGGCCAAGACATATTGAGTTTTTCACAGAATCAAGAATATAGATACAGAGTCACCATGGGCTTGCTTGTTTAGTACCATATTATCAAAGCCTCTTTTTGGATTATAAACAGTGTGGCCTTTGTTTTCCATTAGTCATTTGGAATTAGATTCTAGTTGCTATGTCAAAGAAATGTTCTATACAGAAAAGGTTCATGGCAGTAGTAGTAATCTTACACTAGGATATCTACCAGCATTAGAGTGTCTGCTAAGTTTCAACTTTCAACTTTCTTGTGGTGCCAATAGTTATGTAGGCTAGAGATGTACATTCAATGGCGTGTGTGCTTGGTTTTTTTTTGTTTCATCTGACTTTTACCTTTTCTTCCTAATAGTATAAACCAGTGTTTCTTTTGTGAATAAAGGTTCACCAAAATAATTTTGTTTGACACTGTTCTCATTGACTAGTATCATGATATCCAGGTCAAGCCGTAGAAATGAGAAAAGTCGCATGCATTCTATAGGTAAGCAATGTTTGTTGTTTGTTTCTCAAGTAAATAGTCCATATTACTTATCCTATCACCTTTCAGGATGATTTTTCTTGGAGATCTATTGACTAAATTATTCTGATTTTGATGAATTTTTCTGGCACTTTCTTACCTTATTCAAACTCTCTATAGACTGGACAGTTTTCTCATCTATGCACACTGATCTAATGACATTCGATGTTATAGCACCTTCCATGTGGACGATAATTGGCTGTAAAAATGGTAATAACTTGCATTTTTTTATTTTTTAAGAAGTTCCAAAGAAACTTAAAGTTCTTTTCACATAGGCTTACGGCTGTTCAAAGAAGCAAAAGATGTTGATTTCCCCAACAAGGTATGTCTATAATCTCAACATGAAAGATGCATGATAATGAGTTTCTTAGTGAAATCAACCATTCTATTTTCCTCAGAATTGGGAAGATCATCCGGCTATAATGACGGTTGGTGTTGTCGATGCAGCATCTGAGTCCATTTTCCAGACAGTAATGTCTCTCGGACAGTCAAGATCAGAGTAAGATTGTGACTTTCTTATTATCTAGGGCTTTGTATTATCTTGATTCAAAGAATAAGAAACTGGAAAGCAAGCTGTGAGACTTGACAAAGTCAGTGGCCTATTTTATTATATGATCAAATGATTCTTTATTACAGGAGATGAACAATGCAAAGCATTGTTATGTATAACAGATAGATTCAATACAATCTGGTACCAGGTTTTCAATATGTAGGGATGCTTCATAACATTTAGACACAAAGTGATGGATAAAGGAAATCAAATGCATATTTCAGTAATGCAATTCATATGGGATTGGTTTTACTGTCCTCGTTCTGGAAAATGAAGCACTGAAATCTCTTGCAGATGGGATTTTTGCCTGTTAGAGGGAAATGTCATTGAGAACTTGGATGATTACACTGATATTATCCACAAGAAGTTGCGTGGTGATTGGCTACCATGGTTAGATATGGTTTCAACTTTCAAGTATCTTTAAAGTTGACTTCCTACTTGATGCTGTTGGATCAATCTTTTCAGGGGAATGAAAAGAAGGGACTTATTGTTACGGCGTTACTGGAGGAAGGAAGATAACGGAACATACAGTAAGGCAATTTATGTAATCTAGGATAATGCCATGGCTGGAGTTTTACCATGAACTAACTAAATTGTTAAATTTGGACAGTTATCCTATACCACTCAGTCGTCCACCATAAATGCCAACCTGAAAAAGGATATGTTCGTGCCTGGCTTAAAAGTAATGTATGCTTGATATTGAGCAATAGATCTTTTATCGCATCAGTATGTTAGCTTAATTATGATGAATAGTTGAGTTGGTCTTCTGCAGGTGGAGGCTATGAAATATCTCCCGTGAACCAAGGAAAACAATCAATTGTAAAGCATATGTTGGCAATAGATTGGAAGTTTTGGAAATTGTATATTTTTACCTCATCTTCAATGGGCATTACAACAAAGATGCTAGAGAGGGTTGCAGGTATTGTTTCTTTACCATGATAATCTATTTTCGGATTTTCCAACAACATATTCCTATGTTAAGATATATCAATTGCATGTTGAAGATATTTCAATTATGTACTAAGCAGCTCTCCGAGAATTCTTCCGAGCAAAACTTGGTCACTCTGCATTCTCAGATTTCTCATCAGATGGTTTGACAAGAGAGATAGTATTGCCACAGACCGAGGAGCAAATTAAACTGGATATGCAGTCAGTGGATGAAAACAATAAGATTGAAAGCTTTGCCAAAGAGATACAAATGTCTTCTCCCAAACATGCTGGTAATGGGTCATTACGTCAACTTAATGATGCAGCTGATGAATTCTTTGATGTTCTCACTGAAGCAGAGTATGATCAAACAGAATTCTGGCCTGCTGATGAAAACATGCAAACCCAGGTCAGTAATTTTAGTGACATGATGATTTATTTCTGGAAAGTCGATGTTATTTTGTGCAACAACGGCCATAATGTTGTAACTATATGTGGTAGCTACATGAATCTATTTCCGCAATTGAGCTTTGCACACAAAATTATTCTTAGTTAAATCAAGAGCATTTAAATCTTACTTTATAGTTTCTACTTTCTGGTAAAGTCTTTTTACGCCTCCCTTTATATTCTCTCCTCACATTAATAATACTAATTGTATTACATCTTCTAGCTACAACATCTATAAGTCTCCTTTAAATATGTTCATATCATCTAGACGGTTCATTGTCATTTTGTCGTCTATTAAAGATTTAATGTTATGTTTAAATTTTTATGATAGAAAACATTTATCTATACTGAACCTATATATGTTTCACATTGCTTTTCAAAATGATTTGAAAATTTTGCTACTTCAAGAGGCAACTTCTAATTTGGTTGGAATTTTATTTATCAGTTAGTGCAAGACCAGTGCCAAGGTGAGCTATCTACAACTGCAGTTTTCATAGAGAAGCTGCATGATGTTTCAGGTTAATCCAATATCTATGTCACTGATATCTTTGTTTTATCTTTATTGTTGCTGTTGCATGTTATGTAATTTGCTTGTTTCTTCTATCAATGCAGTTCAAAAGAGTGGTTCTGCTGACTTCGAAGAGTCACATACCGGAGATAGCATGTCATGTAACTATGGAACCACTCTTCCAAAAGATCCAAATTGCAGTGTGGTTTGCAGTTGGGCAACAGCAGATCCTTCTACATTCTTGATTCGTGGTGAATCATACTTACATGACCATCAAAAGGTATCTGTTAGGTTCTACATGATTATTTATATAAGCTAAAAAGATCTGTTTTTTCATAACTTCGAACTGATGGAACTTGAGTGCATGATGGATACATTATTATACAGCAGGTATGTGATAATTACTAAAAATGATTCGGAGAGTTCAAAATTGTTGGACGGTTTTTAGAATGAGGTTTCTGGTTATTCTAACCAGGACAGGGATTTCATATAATTTAAGCCACACCGCTTATTTAGCATTGAAAGGTCATCTTTGTTTGTGTTCTGTATGTCTGCCAATCAAATAAGTCCAGCCAAATCTAAACGCGCCTACTCTTGTCATTGTTATATTAGGTTATATTTACTTGCTAAAGCAGAAAAGACCAAGTAACCTACTGAAAATGAGTTCCTTGAAAATATATAGACAAGATGAGGAGACACTTTAAACTCTTGGCTCAAGATATCAAAACTATAGCCCAATGCTTAGGTTTACAACATTGACCACCCAAATTTACCTGATCATATAATGCATCTGCCTCATTTTTATATGTGCTTTGACTCAGTGTTAATCCTTTCTTTTTAAAGAATGCTCTAAAACTCAGTACTGCCAGTAGCTGCCACCTGTGTTTGCTCAACGACGTCTGAGACCGAAATGACTATTGGCTAGGCAGCTGGAGCCTATGGTGATGAACTAGACTAATTCACAGGACTTGCTCAAAGCATAGGCAGTCATTTAATTCATATTTTCTATGCACATGAATGTTACGTAAAAGCATGAATAAGAGAATAAATCCATTGCCTACCAGTGTAAGATCTGGGGAAGTTTAATATATGTAGCCTTACCCCTTAAAGTAGAGAGAGACTATTTCGTGATTGAGGTCTTGAATACCCAAGTTATAAATGAGCAACTTTACCATTACACAAAGCTCTCTTTGTGCAAAAGACATAAATACATACTAAGTTTTTGTATACTAAATTACCGAGACTAAAGCCTGAGATTTAACCTGATAACAGAGCTACCAGCTAACAAAAATGACTTTTCTTATCCTACTAATTTAATACCACTTAAAGTCTTACCTGTCTGTGATCAACAATCCAAGCACATGCTACCAAAAGCACCACTAGTGAACTATCATCATTAAAATGTAATAAGTTGTTCATTTAGCTTCTTTGAACTTTAACATACTGAAGTTGCTATTATGTATTTCTTATTATTTTAATGTATTGCAGCAGTATTTATCAAATTTGCTCTTCCCACAGGTAAAAGCAAGCGAAACCCTGATGCAAATGGTAGCTGCAGATTGGTTGAAATCGGACAAGCGTGAAGATGATCTCGGTGGTCGGCCTGATGGAATTGTTCAGGTTTCTATAGACGTCCCTTACAGTTGTAACATTCTTTGAATTTCTGTAACATAAAATCTACATCTGAAACTTGCAGAAATATGCAGCACAGGGTGGCAGCAAGTTTTTCTTTATTGTGAACATGCAGGTAAGTATAATAATTTACTTTCTCAAGTTCAGGGTGGTGATAATAATCTCCTATACTGAAAATAAATCTTTAATTGCCAAGTGTCTTATCATGGTGTAATGTAATAGGTTCCAGGTTCAACCACATACAGTCTAGCTTTATATTATATGATGGATATGCCATTGGAAGATGTCCCTCTTCTAGAAAGTTTTGTCAAAGGAAATGATGCATATAGGAATTCAAGGTTTAAGCTCATCCCATATATATCAAAGGTTGGTGGATACGAAACCTAATAGGTTCTAAACTATCATCTGTTAGGTTATCATAAATATACAAAGAATATTTTTTTAATATTAATCTGAGTTCTTTTTTGTCGTGCTGCAGGGTTCTTGGTTAGTGAAGCAAAGTGTTGGTCAAAAAGCATGTCTTGTGGGTCAAGCACTTGATATCAATTATTTTCGTGGGAGCAACTATCTTGAGGTAAACTTACATATTATGCTGCTGACTATAATAAAGAATTGAGTAGAAAGCCAAATATAGGGTGATACCCTTGAGGGCATCAGGGGTAAAGGAACATCAAGATGTTCTTAGATGCCACCACTAAGATATAGCCGATGACATGATTTTGTCAAGACTTAAATAGAATGTGAGCCTGTTTATGCTTAAATTCGAAGAGAATGTGAGCCTACTTAAATGTGAACATATCTCAATACTTTGTAGATGGTATAACATGATGCACGATACATAAATTACTCCTTTTGTGATTACTATCGCCATGTCCTTGTATGTTTTTTGCGGACGTAAATCTCCAGGTTGCGATCGATGTTGGTTCATCCACTGTCGCTAGGAGTGTTGTCAGTCTCGTCATTGGTTACTTGAACAGCTTGGTGATAGAAATGGCATTCCTGATGCAGGTACTAACTGGAGTTTTTTCTATTTCTGTTAGATTGACTGCCTGGATTAGATTTTAAATATTCATTTTGCACCAATGTGAAACCACATCTATAATCCAAGAAGCAACAAAAAATTTGTCAACAAATCTGGAAGTTTGCAAAAATCAAATGTTTAATTCGAGCATGATGATGAGATATGTTCATAAGAATGACCATATTCTTTGTTTATCTTTGATGATGAGATATGTTTAATTCGATAATCAAATGTCTAATTCAAATGTTTAAATCTACGAGCAATGATTTTCTTTGTTTATCTTTCTTCAACACATCTCAGGAGAGAAATAACTTTGTGGTTCCACATCATCACACACAAAAAAAGAAAATTTATGTTATCATCATGCAGGGTGATAAGCAAGAAGAGCTTCCAGAGTTCCTGCTGGGAACTTGCCGGTTGAACCAACTTGATATAGCCAAGGCTGTCCCTATTAATCCATCGTGATACTGAGGTGAGCCTGTTTCCTAGATTAATTGCTACAAGATTTTTTTTTTTAGTTTCATCAATATATTGATTGATATGTTAATCATCTTCTTTGTTCACGATTTGCAGATTGAATTTGTCGGATGATTCTTTAATGTGATTGAAGTTCCAAATGGTGCCAAACCATTGTATATTTTTCTTCAGATTTGTAAAAAAAAAAAAAACAATTTTTTAAATGTATTTTGTCATTCTTTGATATAGGAACTCGAAAGAACCGGTGATAATGTTTTGAGAAGTACTAACCGGTGATGAGGTTTGAGTTTTATGAACTTATAAAAAAAGGGCAACCATTAAATTTGAGGATTTTGATTTTTTGAATTCATCAGAGGCAAACATGAAAAGTTAAAAATGTTCACAAGAATGAAGGAAGAAGGCACAATTAGTCATAGCATAGTTTTCTTGGTTACATCATTGATATGTTTATGATGAAATATGATGTTACTTTAGCTTCTGGTCAACTTCTATCCTCAAATGATCCATTTCATGTTCATAAGTGTTATGTGTTCTCCCCCAATGCACAGCTACCAAAATTACCAAATAGGTGGATGCTAACATAGAAACATTTAACCATAAGAGTGAATAAAATTATCATCAGTGTTCATAATGTATAGATCAACATAAAAAATCAATAATTTGATAAATTGATGGGAAAACGAAGAACAAAATATTAAGAAGAGCTGTATAAAGCTACAATTATCTTTATAATCAAAGTAAATATATATTACAGAGTTAGAATATAGCCTGATGCTCTTTCAAAGTAATCTACACATTTAAACCAAGTAAACTGGCTTTCTAAACTCATCATATGCATAACACAAGAAAGATAATCCAACAAAAACAAGAAACCTATAATGGAGTCTGTGTCCAAATAACCTATAATGCAAATGCTGCAAAAGGATAGATGATAGAAGGACTAAGTGGAAAGAAAAGAAAATATATACTGTAGATAATTACATACATCTTACAGTTCAAAGCTAACATACAGATTCAACTAAGGTTCAGCTGGAAGTTATTTAAGGAAATAATAAAGAACTAAGGAGACACATGAAAACTTTCATATATTCCTAGCATTCCAGTTGTCAAGACACTAAGATAAGGTCAAGATGATGACAGAAATAATTATTTGAATCAGTATAAAATATCATTTATTGTATTTTGGCATTTCAAATAATAAATCTAGTATGATCCTATCATTCAATGTAAATCCTTTTTAACTATTCTACATCAATAAGATAAAAGAGAAGACAAAAACAAATAGTAAGCAAATAGTTTTAGCAATATAATTATAATAATAATAATAATAATAATAATAATAATAATAATAATAATAGTAAGCTTTATTATATCCATATTATTAGTTGAGAAATGCATCACATTTAAACAGATGACTAACTCTGAAAAAGCTGCATATTAGATCAGATAAGCAACTTTGCCCAATGACTTATCTTAAGAGAATATAATCCCAAGGCAATTAAGTAACAAGCACTATATCATATAAGCAAAATTATCCAATAACTTCTCTTAATAAATGATCATTAAGCAACAAAATTAGGGTTTGAAAAAGTATGGTTTAGAAACAACATAACCCACCAAACTTACAACCCACAATAGTAGATAGTATATACTATATATTACCTACATAATTTGTGAATCGCAACAACTCATAACAAGTACTTCAGAACATTCCTTGGTAATATATTGCTAGTACTATATACTTCGGTGGTGATTGATGACAAGTTTAGCACGGAGGAGGCAGCAATGACTGTGGTTCAAAGATGCAAAGCTTATGGGGATTTGTGAGAGGTGTAATGGATGTAAAAAAAGAAGTCGCATGGGATTATACCATCATGACATGTATAAAATATTACATTTCTAGAGTCATGTGGATTTACCTTTGGATTACACCATCATTTGGATTTACCTTTTGCTTGTAAGATAGCATTTATATGCAGGCTTTATCATGTATATGATCACTTTTGTTTCTTGGACATGAGATGATTGTATGACATGTGTTGTATATTAGATATTTGAAACTAGCCACTTTTTTATGATGACATTTTCTATAAGATGTATGACTCTGTTGGTTATTATGATGAGAGGACTGGCTGATCCTTCTGCATCTGCTTGCTTGTTATCATGTTTGAAAGAATATATAAATTGCTAGATTTGTTATCAAATTTATCTTTTCGTGCTCACTTAATTTAATGTGTGCTGTTAGGATTTTGTTATCAAAGCAAACCATAGAGAGAATAATTGCTAATTACATACCCACTTAGTTAACTATGTTTAATATCTCAATCTCTATATTTTAAAAAGTTATATTAGTATCTTTATAATTATAAAAATAAAATATTTAGATCTATTTACTCTAATGTTATCGGTTTTATAAACGAAAATATAAAAACAAAGAACAAAAAGATAATTTTAACATTCCAATTGGTGATCGCAGACGATGTCGATGATGACAAACAATGACGCCACCGCTATGGGCCACAGGTGACTATTGTGGATGAGGAAAGTGATGATGAGAAGTGATGACCGCTCTACATCTGTGTCGGCACTGATACAGATACCAAGCGACCCTTTTGTCACTCGACAACTTCATCGACATTAATGCAATTATCGGCGATGTCACTCTATATTTGTGTCGATGCCAATGCAATTGTCAATCTATATCAATGTCGATATAGATGTCGAGTAGCCCTTTTGTCGTTCAGCAATTGCGTCGGCAACGATGCAAGTGTAGAGTAACCCTCACCTCTCCCCTCGCAACACTACCATCTGTCACCATTAAATGGAACATTAAAATTATATTTTTACTTTTTACTTTCGTATTTTTGTTAATAAAATCGATAATATTAAGATAAATAAATCTAAATATTTCATTTTAATAACTATAGGAATGTCGATGTAACTTTTTAAAATGTCAAGAATAATGCTAAAGATAATTAATAATAGAAGGTAATATATAATTAGCTTAAAATTTTATGATCACTTCTAATCATAAAAACTTAAAGAAAACACCAATTAATATTTAATATTCTAAGAATGGGATCAATGGGATCAATAAAAAGCAAGGAAGGTAAGAGAAGGAGAAAACAGACCAGACAATCCCATAAAGAGATGAGTTTTGACAGTAGAGCAGGTCTAACGGTTGCATGACACACAGATCCTAACAATTCTGCATCATGTGTAAACAATTAGTTGTGTCCTGCCTTGTCTTACCTCTTGTGGACACTACAGCACAATGTAAGGCATCCATGTCTCCCAAAAATTATAAGCCATTATGATATGAGAAACATAGAGATGGCTAACATATTAGGACTGGTATGAGACCACACAACCATTAATTGTCTTCAACATTTGAAGTGACAGTGTTCCTACTAAACTGCTTTCAACTCACAGTATGTTACATCATCTACACAAGCAAGAAACAAGTAGAAATTTGACAAAGAAATGCCCCCTCAGAGATCTCTTCAGCAGGTTTCGGATGAATTCTCATTTCATTCCAAGTCCTCGGATGAATTTTTGGCTTTTTCGAAGAACTGAAGAATAGAAGAGTAACTTCTTACAGATAGGATACTGGGTAAAGGGCAAGCTAAGCTAAAAAATCATGAACTCCAGATGCTGAAGGACTATTATGAACATCCAGGCAGACTTTAAAAGGAGTCCTCATGGTAGCAGAACATACTTCATTTCCTACAAATGAAGGTGTCAAGGCTTCAAAAGCAAGATGCATGCATTATACACACCTCCACATTGTGTGAGCTGGCCTAAAGATTGAGACTGGCATCTACAAAGCTAAGATCTAGTAGAGTGTAGTCTTTCCGAAATCCTAAGGTTGATATAGGAAAGCAAGATGAGGAAAATGCGGATGAAAAGGATGAAAGGTCTTGAAGGATCCTCGGAGCTCTTGCATCATCAGATTTCTAGTCGTTTCAAGCTATCCGTCACTGTACATTCAGACTCTTCCAGATCCTTTGTGACATCACCAGCCACAGTTTCCTCTATCTGAATTGAAGGCTTTGGTGGAGCGCAGGCCGTAGGCACGACTGAAGATTCCTGGACATCAACCGAGGGCAATGTTTCTTTTACCTGAACTTGAATAGCAGGCGCAATGACTGGTGACATTTCCTTTACTGATGGGGATGTTGTGGCAACTGGTACTGGTTCCTTTATTTGCACAGGAACAGCTGGTGCAGTAACTGGAGCAGATTCCTTGATGGATGCAGAGGAAAACACTGACGGAGAGGATGACACAACTAATAATGGTTCCTTCACTTGAGCTGGGATCACCGGAGTCATCTGTCTTGGAACTGATGGTGGAGCAGCAAAAACTGGCACAGATTGTCTGATGCGGACTGGAGATGCCATGCGGATTGGTGTATGACCAATAGCGGAAGACAGCTGCCGTAACTGAGCTGCTGGTGGTGGCAGTGGTGGAACAGAAAAGACTGGAACTGCTGTCCTTACTGTCACAGGGGGTGCCATGCCATGGCAAGGCCCATTGAAGTGTCTAACTGGAAAATATGGTGCTGCTCCGGCAGCAGGGAACTTCTGGGGCCGAACAGTCTGGTTCTCTGCCTGCTGATAGGATGACACATGAGTTGAATTGTTTATTCTGGGGGAGGTTGCACAAACTCTTGGAGAAGACTTTTGTTGGATAAGAGGTAGGATCTTTGATACCGATGGAGGAGGTTGCACCGAAGCTGGTCTTTTATCCAGCTGAATCGGGAACCTCCTGGGGAAATGAGTTGCATGGGGGTTGTTTGCCATAGCCATCTTTTCCTTCAGGCAGTAGTTGAGGAGGGCTCGAGCAATGGTGATCTGCTCCTGCTCGTCATTGTTCTCTTGTTCGGTCGACAGGTTTGCTGCTTCCTTTGCCACTATGTTGACATGAAAATAGTATTAGAAACATTTACCAGTGGTAACAAAGAATTAATGCAGAAGCTCAGCAACATCGACAAATTTGACAGGGAATCAACTCTAGGCGTGCTACTGAAATCCAACTGGATTAGTGGCAAACAGTTCCAAAGGTTCTCAAACTAGAATGTACTCCTATTAAGAGCTAAGGTAATTATCTAACGAACAAAGATCAGAATAGAATTTATTGGAAAAGAAATTACTTTCCTTGGTAAGCCAAAGCAGGAGCAAACTTGGACACTGCTAGGAAAAGATACAGGAAGGCACTAGTAAGAGCATCGAAAAGTCCGTTGATAGTTTTATGACATGTACTAGAGTCTAGACACTTTCACTGTCTAACAATTTAACTTCTGTGGAATCCTAATCAAAATCTCATTAGATAGATTTGTGATTTATGAATTATCACAGACCTACTAGTTAGAAAGTCGCTTTGTGGTTCTGAGTTATGCTATTGATGTTTTCCAGAGTGTTGTTGGGTTTCAACAGTTTCACTTCCCTAAAGGTGCAAATATTTTCTCTACCAGTAAGTAATTGAATTGAGGACTCAAATAACAAACGAATCCACATCATTGCAAGAATGCCAGCAATGACATAATAATCAAAGATAGGACTCACATATTTTCAATGATGACCATGCTGCCAAAGCAGCATTTTTTTCTGCCTGCTTCTTGTTCTTAGCTGGTTCGCCTGTAAATGTGATTCCAGCAAGTTCCACCGTGCATGTGAAGACAGGTAGGTGTCCAAGTCCCGAACGGATTGTTGTATATGATGGCAATGGTGCCCCAACTCTCTGGGCAATTTCCTGCAGGAGATTCTTATAAACCCCTGTCTCATCCTGTTAAAAGATCATAATCAGTCTCAGGATATCACGGAGTAATAAAATTATAACTCATAAGGGATAGGCTCATCTGCATAAAAGGCTTTGTGTTTGAAATATTTTTGGCACTAGGAACCCAGTTGGAAGGCTACATATTAATCATATTTCCTGGTTTTACTGAAAATCTTTTATACATAAAAGCTACTGGAGTAAAAAAACAAATTCTTGTGCAGTTACAGGTTATGTGCAATTTTCTAAATTATGTTAAAAGGTACTCAACCAAATCGGGGCAAAGACCAAAAACTCAAGCACACAGTTGCCTAGAGCAGACTTTAAGAAGTTAATGATGTTAGAAAGACAGCAGAGAACCTGCTACTTCAGGCTTGTTCTTCATCTATCTTTCATAACAATGGAACACAAGACTAGAAGGTCTAACATTGGCAAAATAACAGTATCAGGCTCTTGTGCTGCCTGTTTAGGTATCATTCATCTTGATTATGTTAACTTGCAACAAATGGAATCAGCAGAAAATCCATCAACATAAACTGTTAAAAGAAAGCTATCTTAACATGCATAACAAAGACATGAACCCACAGTCTATATTGTGAAGCTTAAGCTGTATGTTATGGCTGCATTTCCGACAAACAAGTTATGCAATTAGACAAATGTGCCAATACAAAACATCCATTTCTTAGTGTCCATAAAGAGCATCAGAAAGAGAAGAAAAGAAGGAGAGGGAATTGAAATGTGATTCATAAACCTAAGGTACAACATAAGCTAACAATGAATTTTATCCATTGATGGAACATTCTGAACTCAGAAACCTAGTGAAAGAAAGAAAAGGATAGGTAGTTGAAATGTGATTCCCAAACCTAAGGTACAATAATAGCTATGACATAAAATATTATAGGTTAACTATGAACTTTATCCATCCACGGAACAGCCTGAACTCAAAATATTAATGGACTCAACGAGAAGACAAGGACATTCTATAATTTACATGACCAACTTGTGCCAGAAAAGAATATGACTACAATAGAAATTTCTCTAAGCATAAAACAAATATTATGTAATCATCAGTGTTCACTAGACAAATTTCAGAAGAGGTCAAGAACTTCTAATTTAATGATGGATTCAAAGCTGCTACAGGACAATCACAGAAATAATCAATGGATCCATATATAATTCCACCAACAACGCTCGAAAGTAGAAGTATCATTTGACCATAATTCAATTTCTTGTAGCCTTCCAACTGAGTAGCTTCAATCCACTTGCAATGTATTCATGGGTGCCGTTAGGTGTGGCTACCAAAATTCAAAGACAACCTGTGTCATGTCCTCATCATTGCCTCAAGAGTAACGCTCCTGGAGTCACCACTTATTATTAAACACATTGGATTTAAACTTGTACATGCTGTATGGTGTCTAAATAACAAGGTAAGCTGCTAGTACAACAAGGTTAAACCTTGGCTGGAAAGGCATCCACCATCGATGATCAAAATGTTAAACGCAAGCAACCATAGTTTATTATGTTATGCACTATATAAGTTGTTAACTACGTAAGACAAAAGTTTAAGAGACTAATATTATAACAGCTCGGCACAGATTCCAAAACACTTGGTAAGAACAGTGGTCATTGTGTGGACGAAAATGCCCCCTTTTATACGGACTAACAATGTTAACCGAGATCGATGAGCTCGGCCGAAGCCCTAATGGAAAACCAAGCAGTTATTGTTATCGGTAAACGGGAACAAGGGTCAAATTTTAGACGACTCCGTCGCCGTTCCGGCGAAGCTTCGTGAGCGAAGATGGGGGACCAAAACACATTTTCTTTTGTACAAGAGGAAAGCTAGTCAACCGTGACTCAGAAAGTCTCCTCCTTTCCCACCCTTCATTCGTTCAAAGAACATTATTTCCAGTCCAACGAAAGGAATTCAAGAAGAAAGAATCTCCTTTTGGTTCACCATTTTGATTCCACTCTTTCGCCCCAAAAGTTACCTCATTAACCTAATCGAAATCCCTTCTCAAAGCGACGTTGAGATGAGTGGTAAAAATAGCTTTCTTAAAGCTTACAAGACATGGAAACAAAGATAACTTTTCGCAGAATTTTGTGTTGTGTTGGTCAGATTAGAGAGCAACAGAAGAGCTTAGGAAGGATTCGTTGGGTTATGGATTAAGGAGAGAGGAAGATAGGGGCGGGGGCGGCGACTGGCTACTGACCAGGATGCGGGCGGCGAGGGAGTGAGAGGGCCCGCGCTGCGAGAGGGCGCCGAGAGCCACCTCGGCCGCCGAATGCTCCGCCTGCCGCAGCGTGGTGCAGAAGCTCGGGCTCTCGAACACCTCGCCGTTGAAGTTCACCGCTGCCTTGAACCTCGGCGCGTGATCCGGCCCCTCCCGTACGCACGTGTACGACGGCAGGTTGAAGCAGCTCCGCTGCGCCAACTCCTGCAGCTGGTTCTTGTACATCCTCGCCCTTCCTCGTCCAACCCCCAACCCCCAACAAATCCCAGCAGAGATCACCGTCCGATGGTCGTCGGGCGGCGGGATCCGTCCTCCCGAGCCGTCTCCGGCGTCTCGGACCCTCGCGAGGTCCAGATCCGAAGAATGGCAGCTCCTCCTGCCGGAATCTACCCCTACGGCACGACGCCTTCGGCCAGGGTTTCGCCCTCCTTCACCATCCTCCTCTCTCGGCAGCAAGAAGAGGAAGATCTACTCGGCTTCGAAGCGGAGAAGGGAGAGAAGAGGGAGAAGACTCCGCCTCCAAAATAAGCTTCCATTGGCACCCATATTATATATATATATATATATATATATATATATATATATATATATATATATATATATATATATAATCTTCTTAATTGGGTTATTTAATGACCAGATTAAGAGGCTAATGACTACGTTGGTCTTTGACTCGTCTGTCGATAGTTTTCTAAACGGGGGAGGGCTGTTATTGTCACTCTCTTTTTTCCCATCTTCTGTGAATGACTTGTACCTGTTGCTTTGACCAGATGAAGTGGATAAAAAAATAATAATTATGTTAATTGTCATTGTTTCTGACATTGCATTAATACAAAATTGGTCTAATTAGCTGTGGTCGATGGGTGATACTAACACACCACCCTTTTTCTATCGCACTCCTCTACAAAGTCATGCCGACTAAATCCATCCACCTGCATGCTGCATTAAAATGAGCGATATGATGTTGGTGGGGGACCTCCTCACCTATCTCATTAAATTAGTCCGAGCATCAGGTTTTCAACTCAATTTATTTTGACCTACTAATTTACTTTTAATGATTTCACACTTTACTTCTCCTGAGATGATGTAGCCAAAGGAAAAGGGAAATGTGATCAGAGGCATAGTCATTGATTGGATCGGTGAGTCCAATTGATCCATCTACATATTTAATATTTATTTCCAAATATATAATTATACATTACGCTAAAATTTTAATTTCTAACGCTTAGCAAAAACGTCTTTACCTTATATTTTGGATCAACTAATCTGAGGGCTCAAATCATAGGATGGATCAATCGGGAAGCGATCCGAGCCCTCCATTGGAGTGGACACGGAGGAATCCTCGTAAGAGGGAGAAAGGCTGAAGACCACTGTATCTTTGTCATTAGAGGTTGACAAGGTGGTAAGTACGAGGGTTTCGAAAGGTAATTATCAAATTAAGGGAGGTAAGACTTGGGTTTCTCACCGCGGAGAGAGCGCACGTTGTTGGAAGTGGCTGCCAGCCGATCCCAGCGTGCGTACATAACCGGCATGCAGTAACTCCTAGAGAACTAAAGCAACCTTTCACCGGCCTCTCGATTCACCACCATCACGCCCCAAATAATCCTAAATGGCGCGCTTAGAGAAAATGATTCACGCACATAATATGTACATAACACACAGTATCCCATATATTAATTCATATGTTCAAGTACCTCAAAAATGTTTCCATTCTTTTATGTATTTTACACTGATAATTTCAGCATTGTAAACATAATACATGCATGAGGTGAGGCACTGGAAACCAGCCTTCATGAAACAATAGAACAGTACGTAGTACAAGCCAATTAATAGTATTTTAAATTGATATCAGGTCCTCATCATTGTTCTTTTCCAGTGATCTCAACCATGATTTAACAAACAGAAACTGACCTTTGTAGTAGTCCTCATTTCTGAGATGTATCAGAAATCCCACCCCACCCCCTCCCCCATTTTAACTTGTAAACTGTAAGAATTGCCAAGAAACTAGACCATTAGTGAAGGATCATTAAAATGTCTTAAGTACTTGAAACTTGAAGAAACAACTATATTTTACCAACTTGTACCAAGATATAAAGTTGCTAATTCCATGAGGCTGAATGTTTCCTCAAAATCCTGTAATGGATACAGCATGTTCTTGAAACAAATCCAGTGCACAATCAAGTTACAACTGAAAAGAAACAATAAGCATGTTAACCTAGTTTATGCTTTCAGAAATAGTATTCAAATGAGCAGACAGTTTTGATGGCGTCAAGCCACAGTACCTAATAAATTCTAGTGACACATTTCTTTTTATTTCTCAAACAATGGATCCAACAGACCATGTCAAGCAACGGTACCCCTTTCAGTAGTGTGGTTCCAGATATTTAACATAGAGCTCTGCTGATCACACTCCAATGTAAAGCCAAGGATTCTTAGTTCCCACAAGTTTTTTTCTAATCGAAAATCAATCTCAACACATGCTGAATATCAATTTCTTTTACAAGCGTGTCAGCTGAATATTACTGTTTAATATAGTGTGATAAGTAAAACAGTAGCTTCTTTGAGATCAACACAAACGATTCAGTTTCATAGACTAATTGAATATACTAAGTGCAAATCTTGGCCAATAGTGAAAGACAAGGAAAACAAACTAGGATGTTGCGTAATATCATATTTTCAAGTCAGATTTCAGCTTTATAGCATGTCCTTGTAATGTCCGCACAGGTGATTTAGCAAGAGTATTGTGATGACCCAATGATATTTGTCATACCCTGTGTGAATACAAATGTCGATGTCGTGCCCACCAGCATGGATCAGCATAGACAGCACATCCTCTCTAGCCCATCTGGAGGTTCCTTCTCTTATTCATCAGTTTCAAATTAACATTTTATCTCCGCAAAACACCATAGAAATCAATTTGACAATAGATATGGCTCAAAATAAAAGGCCAAAATAACTGGTAAAAGTTGATAACTGGGGCTTGACACCTTATTACACAGGACAACTTTCATTCTCCATTGAAAATAGAAAAACTGACACTCGTGTAATTCATGTGGTACTCTAAAGAGGCCATCATCTATAGAATTACATGTGCAACCACAATTACTTCCATCATCCACTTGAAAACAGAAAAGCCAAACATCATCTAACCAATGTGGTAGCTCGTGATAAATTGCCTATCACATGTCCAGACACAATAGGCAGAAGCCAAGGAATTTACACAGATTGGTCCCTAGCATGTCCAGTCACACTAGACAGATGCTTACTACATGAATAAGTTTCCAAATAATCTGGTCTAGAATGAGTACAACGAGACCAATATCAAATCTCTTTGTCATAGGATAAACACCATCTACTGATAGAGAATTTAATCTACTGATAACAAAATTGCCTTCATAGGCATGAATTAAATCATAATGAAAACTAAAACTATACGGAAAACAAAAAAAATATATAATATCTAAATCTTGTTAAATTTCTTAACAGTATTACATCAAATCTTAGCTCATTAGAACATCTGTGGAAAAAATGGTCATTAGTCAGTGGTCTCGATGACAAAATTTTTACCTGAAATGTAATTATGGCAAGGTGATGTCATCACAAAGTGTTGCAAATGATAATCTTCGATCCACTCATGGCCTACTCGAGGTAACAAAATGATAATAGTCCTCTTCATCATAGAGTTTCCTGAAACATCAGAAGAGATTTTTACTTGAAAAACTAATCACAAATCCCAAAATTTTGTGAATAACTTAACTTGCTATCACGCTGCTGGAACATGGTGATAGAGAATTTGGAAGTGAAGGTTGATCAATAAAATTGACAACATGCAAACACAAAGAAAATCCAAAATACATTTAGGTGCAATGTTTCTAGTTAATACCTCCTGTTACAAGATGACAAGATCAACATGGGTACAGACATTCAATTTATACCCCAGTTCAATACAGATGAAGGAAAATTAAGTGTGTTCACTTAATTGGAACACCGATAAGACATGTATCCCACATCAGTTACAATAACTGGGTTTCCATTTTTTTCCCTTTCCCTTCAGAGGTTATATTTTTCAGTTAGGAATCATCCTATAGTATATCCACTATGTACTCTTTAATAGGAGAATTATTTTCATTTAAAATTGCATCTCTTATTCATTCTTTTGATAGTTAGGACCAAAAAACCTAATAATTTGCATGTACTAAAGCAAATATAACAATCTGACAACTTATGAATACAGGACAAGTAAAAAAATAATGATTTTAAAGAGTCTGTTGGTATTAATGTTTGAACTGCCACAATTCCAGGGTATCATCTGAAACAACAAAATCCACACAGTTCCATAACCTGAAACCAGGGAATCTCAGAGACTCAAATTGCCACACTTAAAATGCAGCCACAGCCTATTTTTTTGTTTTATGTTTACATGTTTAAGTCATTAACTTAGCTATTTTATAGAGTTGATTCATAAAAATAAATCTGACCACACTCATGACTCATCCCTTGATCCTATAGTGCAGTTGAACAATGGAGACAACGTAAATAAAAAAACATGGAAGAGAAAGCAAGGATGATGGTTCTCCTTTAATGGAGAGGTCACCAAGAGAGAGGTTGATACCAGGACAAAGTCAAAATAAGGCAGTTTTCAACCTTTTCCTTTATTTATCTTTGTTTTCCCTCTTGTTTTTCTTTTTTCCTTGCTTTCCTTTTTGTGTTTTTACTTCTGCTGGCACCCCTATTTCATCCTGGTGATTTGCGGTGCCAAACTGGCAGCACATACTGCACCAGTCACCAGTTAAAATTTTGGGCAGGGATTCTAGCAGCATGCTAAACCTTGGGTAACCTAATTATGTATCCAACTTTCAATGAATGGGATCATTCCATTGTATGTCTTGGCTTAAATATTCCCAGGAAACTTGCAATTGCATACAATTGGGAAGATGTACAATCTACATTTCTTTATTATAGAAATAATCTCAAACAATTTAGATTAATTTTGCCTAATGCAAGAACAAATAATCAGTAAAGTACCTGCTTTTCTGACATCAGTATAAAAACATGTTGACTAATAGATATGTAGCATGGTTGTCATGAATTAGCAATACAATAATGTGGATTATATTTCATTCTAGTCAATGTTTGATGAAGTTAAATGGAGTTATGTAGAATCTATTCTACTATCCACAGCAGAACTATAACAATATGGCAGGAACAATTTTTAATTAGATTTTGTTACGATACTCCATTCTAGTTAAAATCATCAGCAACCTACTAACAGATCGTATTCAAGAATCCATTTTACAGTTTTTTTTTGCAGCAAAGAAATGAGCTGCATAAGCAACCAGTAAAAGGATGGTATGAAGTTACCTCTATGCTAAATCAGGATAACAATAAGGCAGGAACAATTTTTAATTAGATCTTGTTACGATACTCCATTCTAGTTAAAATCATCAGCAACCTACTAACAGATCGCATTCAAGAATCCATTTTACAGTTTTTTTTTGCAGCAAAGAAATGAGCTGCATAAGCAACCAGTAAAAGGATGGTATGAAGTTACCTCTATGCTAAATCAGGATATTAGTGTTTCAGCTTCATGCAAAGGAGTGCAACCACCACAACTAACTTTAAATGATTCATTTAGAAAAAGAGCATCTGCTGGAATTAACAGGGGCAAATATTTTTTTTGTGACAAAGATAAGTTGGACTAGAACTTACGCCAAATCCTCAATAGTCTCAGATTTTATCACAGCTTTCCCTTCAGCAAGTTCTAGGCAAGAATGATGCATTATCATTTCCTTCAGAGTTTGCTTTGTACTTTTGATGTCATTGTCCCACAAAATGCTCTGCAATTCAGTATAATTCACACAACTCAATTGGAGAAGTGCATAACTTTGGCCAAATAGCTTCCTTTAAAAGAAGCAAAAAAATTTGCAAATACAATATCCATTATCAGAAAAGAAACATGAAATTTGAAGCATTCAAGATGCACACCTTTCTGACATACTCTCTCTTTATATCATCCCAAGGCAATTTGCCCTTAGCAGAGAAGATTGAAGCATTCCAAAGTGCACCTCTAGCTACCATAATTGATGAGGCCCCTGAAATGTACACAAGGTGCACTAAGAAAAATTCTGCATTTTTTTGCATAATATAAAGCACTTTAGATGGATTAACATGTGGCGTAGTTTATCATCAAACAAATGCATTATTGCAAGTCTATGTAATTAATATTTATTGTTTAGCTTACATGAGTAAACAAACAACATCAAGCATTGTCTACCAAAGTGTACAAACACAAAATTGGAGAAGAAAATCATAGGAATGATCCATCCGTGCTAAAGAAGTTTCTTTTTCTCTCATCCCATATCTGAATATTGCATACGTAAGAGTATGCAAGTGACCTCAAGTGTTCCAGACATGTAAAAATTAAAAGCTATTCCAAATCTAATGCCCACTTGCCAGCTTCATGACCAGATGATTGTAAAGTGTTGATCTAATGTCAGAGGTTGAACAAAATAAGAGTTTGGTAACTGAAACTCCCATTCTTAGCATAGAAATAATGATACTATTAGGAGAGGTTCTAATTTTTTCCATTTATAGTGAAAATAACTGTTATTCAATTCAGAGAAATACATCATAGTATTACTCATCCTTGGAATATTCAGATAGCATGCCACTTGTGAAGCACTGACATATGTCAAGAATGACATTTTCTATAGCTACCTCAGATGACACGAGGCAGCCATTATGAGAAAATTTTCAAGCGGAGACAACACTCAAGTATAAAAATGTCAAACTTAGTAGAAATGTGATTCTCCGGAGGCCTATATAGTTATATATAGAAAGCCTAAGAACATATCAAGATTATATAAGCAAAATTTGCCAATCTAGGATAGTAGATTTTTTTAGAAAAATTAAGTATTCAGATTAACTTATACCAGAGTGCCTAGATTATAAACGTTGACCTTTTTTAGGCCTTGTCCTAAATATGCAAAAGCTTGCCATATGGTAATTGCTATCCTTACCTGTAGCATTTTTCATTCTATCAAAATCTTCATACTCAAAGACATCACCATTTGCTATAACAGGTATAGATAACGATGCTACAACATCTGCAATCTCATTCCACTTTGCAGGATCCCTTGGTCTATCTTTCACTCTTCTGCAATAGAACAAAAATTAAATGTTATATAAAGGCCAACAGGACATAAGAAATATATTTGAGAACATACACATTAATGTCCTTGAACCTACTTCATCTAACCCATACTGTTGCAAGACAACCTATTGTTCATTTTTCTTTTCAATTTAAACATTTTTGTGTCCTGACAATTCATTAATTTCTATATCTCCATATATGACAGTAATAAATCATCCAAAGTAAATGTCTCGGATATGAAACATTCATACTGCACCCTCAATATATGCCACATAAAACAAGTTAACAACACCACTGTGATATCAACCTGAATTAACAAATTATAACATCATCATGGTAAAAGTGGCTAGAGCCAACTGATACTAAAACTAATTGGTCACTGTAAATATGACTCTAGACTTGAATAATCTTTTATCTGGGAAACTAGAGCAGCCCATATCAAGCCCTATGTCTGACTAATAAAATATCCCACTTCAGATGATGGATGAAAGAGAGTTTCAATACCTTCCATGAACAGCCACAGCCGAAACACCAGTCTTTTCGATTCGGCGTGCTAGTTCCACAGTTGCTTGAGATGAAGTAAGAAGGCGAACCTTACATGTTACTGTTGTATCCAAGTTCCTTCTTAAGGTTGTCAATATCTAAATGACGAAGAAATACAGTCATCTAATAGAATTAAGAACCTCATGATGATAATAAGATATATAAACTACAATAGCATAAAAATTAAACACTTGCAGTACATCATGAATAAGCTCTGGTTTAGAGAGTAGTGCAGCACCCATTCCTCCGCTAATGGAGAAAGACTTGGGGCAGCCCATATTGATATCTATTGCTGCCACATCTTTGCACCTGAAAAATATACAATCACATATAAACTGACAATAGATGGTGATAATGTTAAAATCAATTCTAAGCTACATATGGTCATATACAGTGTAGCATACCATAGAAGTAAATAAGTTATCTGGAAAGCATAGAAGAAACTGTCACATAAGGCTAGCAGCATCATAATAATTGGTAGCAGAAGAAACAATGAACTTGTACAATAAAGTTATAAACTATGGAAGGAACAAATGTAAGCAATGTCGAAATACTTTTGTCCATAAGGAACACATTGTCATTTGCAGTACCCACTGGTCAAGTTTGGCAAAATGTGCAGAATTGAATTCTCAAGTATAAGATAATTGAGGGAGAGCACTATGCTTCTTCCCTAGATAAGCTGAGATTGAGTTATATTTTCTAACTGTGGTGGATACCAAGCCGTCAGCATGATGATAATTACCATGATGAAAACATAATTCTCTTTATATTAAACTAGAATGGGTTGCACAATGACAGCCTTGGAAACTTACTTTCTGCTTACAGTCTCTTCTCACTAGAGTGAATGGAATCAAGAGATGAATTTGAAAAATCCAAGATGGCATTCAATTATGAGTAACTCTCCAGTTGTAATTATTCAAATTGCAGCAATACCATATTTTAACTCATTCACGTGAAATTTCCAAGGAAAAGTTTGGAAGTAAACTCCTTGAACAATAGACCTTGTTTGTTAGGTAATAAAATTCTATAAGTAGCAAGTAACATGTGAAGCAAGAATGAAATTGACTCATCAAAACATGTCAAACATCTTTTCGGTCGGGCCGACCATAGCAATTACAATTAGGGTCCTGATAAGAATTTCTGACCCTAAGTGTTTTAACAGTTATATAAAACAGGTCAAACATCTAAAATATGTTCAAAATGATCAAGGTGGAACAACAGGAGACCTGAAAAGATACCAGAAGATGGAGGGTCCTTAGAAAATAGGTGTGCATACGAGATCACTACTTATTAGAAAAATACGTGATCAACAAGTGCCAAAAAAGTATCACTTACAATGGCAACATAACAAACACCAAAGGGAAATGACACACCAACAAGGTAATACATGGTTTATGGTCTCGGTATCTATTACCATAAATGGAATATTACTGGTCCTTACTCTTCTTGCAACTAATTGGCACAAGAAATGGAAGGTATTGGCACTATTTTCAAGGGCCACAATGAAAAAGAATAAAAGAAAAGCTGACTCTGCGAAATAGAGCATTTCCACTGCTGCTTTATATACCCATAGCAAAAGACAAAAGCAGACTTGTCTTAGTGACCAGAGGTCATGTATGATTTTTTTGTCAAACAGCCAGCCACTTTCCCTTTTACACAGATGCACTTATTTAAGCATGATTATTAGAACTATACCGGACTGGCCAGTCCAACCAGATAACCCATGAATTGGATATCTGTCTGACACTGTTCTGTTTAAGGAGCAATGGTGCCATAATACTGGAGCAAACTGGATGACCCAGGTAGTTTTGCAATGAACCACAAGAACCAGTAGGGTGAAGATGAACCGACTGATTTTTTTCTTTTTCCCTATGCAAAAGACATCAGTATGCCTCCTTTCAAAGGCAAATTGAATAAAAATTGTGGGCATCTAAGTTATGTCAACATCATAACCTAGTTATCAGATATTTCCTATTATCATTCCCCTTGCATCTATCATACTCACCACTGCAGCCACACCTCACTGTCGTTTTCATGTCTCAGTCACATCTACTGCCACCAAGAGAAGACAGAGATGGAAGAATAGGAGGAGCATAATAAGAAGAATAGTAGAAGAACAAGAAAAAAAGGAAACGAGGAGAAACAAGATAGGAAGGAGAGAAGGTGAAGAAAGCAAGGAAAAAAAGAGGGAGGAGCAGATGAATAAGGAGAAGAATGTGAGGGTGAATATGAAGGGGGAGAAAAAAGATAAAAGGAGAAGAAACAAAAAAGGAGAGGAACAAAATAATAGAAAAAAGAATATAATAAGAATATAATATTGTATAATATTTTTAAAAACATATTTTATTTAAAGTTATGGTTTGACCACCTTGTGAACTCAAGCTTGGTCGGGCCAATGACTGGTTCGTTTCTAATAGCCATGAACTTAAGGCTACAACGACAACAACAAAGCAGCCATAAAGTCCCAACAAATAAGAAATCTTTTTCACTTAATACTTTAATAGTTAAGCAATCACAAGTCTTCTTAGTCCTATGAATCTACCAAAACTGACACTTAGATCATCATTGTCCATAACCTTATGAACTGGAAGCTCTTCAATCTCAATGTCCAAACAGGACTCCAGACTCGCTATCAAAATTTGCATAAACAATAGCCATACTAGTCGAGCAATAGTCAACTAAATGGCTTTACAGGTCCACAAATAACACCCGAAGCTGCCATAAATCCCATTTGAAAGTTGAATGATGTCATAGTGATACCCTATGGTATTGATTATTAGGGAAAGAGATTTGTCAAGTCAAATTAAATTCTAAGGCAAATTAGTGCAATTACGATTCTGTGTCCACACAAATGATTATCCATAATTTAGTGTTGTATTAAATTGAGAAACTTCAAAGAACATATTCAAAGCTTGACAGTGAAATTATTTGTTGCCTAAAGACTATAGACGGATATCATCTAATTCTAACAAAACATGTGTAGTGATTAGATTAACTCTTGTTAAATTCTTACACTATTTGAGCAGCAGTGAGAGCCCTCACAGCATCAGACGTGCCCATCTGAAACACAACCCTGTTCCTCTCCTCATGACAAGTTCTGAAGACAACATTGCTGGTTCCTTTCTCCACAAAATCAGTTGTGCCAAGAAATTCTGGTCATAGTACACATTAGGTTTCCAGCAAAAAGAGAAGATAATTACTAAAGTGACAACAATATGTCAAAGAAGTTCATTAAGTTGTTCCTATATGTTATCATTATTAACATAAATTAGCAACACGGAGATAAAGTATGAAATGTTGCCACCATATGATACCTCATGAATGGAAGTAAATTTGAATCATTACTAGCTAGAATCAAGGCACATATACATGAATGAAAGTAATTGCGAATCATCACTAGCTAGAATCACTACTAGCTAGTATCAAGCCACATACAAGTTATCTTTCATAAGCATTTACAGACTAAAGAAGAACATATAAACAATAAGCATGATGCAGATCAACTACATAAAAATCCAGAAGAACACTAAAATTTTGTACGCTATTAACAGACATAAATTTTTCACTAATAAATACCATAGAACAGCAGGTCCATCTTCCAACTTAATCAATTTGAAATCAATGTATCCACCCATAGATACTATCACCAAACAAAAAATGAAGTAACATCGGCAACAATCAACACAAAGCCAATTTCTATTGCTGGAGTGGCAAAAGGAACTAAGCAACATCACCAAAGATAAACAGACAATCTTCCATCCACTACATATAACTTGTACCCCATGTAGACAAAACAATCACCAAAGTCCTGAACATCTGTCAACTCCCCACATTTCATACAAATCAAACCCTGCAAAGTTATTTACTTGACTCCTACTCGTCGAGTTCAATTCAAATAGTAAGTAAAATATTTTCTTTAACTAACAAAATATCTAAGCATTTATGAATGTATTGTCTTCACCCCTTTTAAACAGGTTGTCATCATGTGATTTATCACCTCAAGGAGTTCATCGTCATGTCTGGATGACAAGATATCCTTTTAATTTTATAGTGTAGATTATAATGCATCAGTGCATGAAAATTTATTGTCTATCACTCGGTTCTTGTTCTTGCAACTGAAACTTGAATGCTTGTATGTAGAACCAGGGCATCGTTCTGAAAATGATAATACACCTGAACTTATTGCTTTAAAGATCACCACTTCACTGTTTAATCCCACAATCCTCAACAAAGAATCATTTCTCTTTCATTCCTTCAATATGTGTTTTTATGTTGTTTCCATGACTTCAATGATCCGAGGCAACATAACATTCTGGTCTGCATAACATTATCATGTAATCATGATAATCACAAATCCTAACATAATCTATGGAGAATAGTAATGATCCAATCATGGACAACATGTCAGTGGTCTTACTACTGAGAAAATTTAAGGAATGTCCTGCCAAACATTCTTTAGCCCAGGTGTTCAACATTGTGACAAATAATCCCAATATAAGAATTTCCATCAACACATAAAAAATCAAACAATGTTGCAGAGACAAGTCAAGCTAACCATTTATGATTTCGATATTTTGTCCTTATCTCTTATTATCCTGTACAGAAGTTCTCTTTATTGTTGACAAATGCATTCAGCATAAACTACATGATTAATATGTTTCCACTTTCAGTTAGGATAGTAATAACAAGTATCTCAAAAAAGTGTTTGCATTATGTATTAGACATATCATCAAGAATTCGGGAAAGTGAACAATCAAATTCACAATGAGTAACTACTATTAACAGATTCATGCTTAACGCTAGAATAGAACAGCTTCAACAGGACCCTTAACAAAAGTTCTAAAAAATTAAAATCTGTAGCCCAACCAGAGGAAGTCTGCCAAACAACTTGGCAGAATTTTTAATCAAAATATTTTTATGTCCACACACTCAAAATACTTATTGCTTTAGCACATGGTTCGTCTTACCAGTCCATACTAATGTACTGACCGATCATTGGTACAATATATATCGAATTGTACCAACAAACCAAAACATGGTACGGTGCAGCAGACCGATATGTTAGTATGTACCGTCCATATTAGTCCACTGTCGAACCGGTACATACTACCCATACCGAGTGGTACGGCAAACCTTGCTTTAGCCCATACTTTTTGGGTGGAGAAAAGGACAAGCATGAATCCATCCTCTAGTCAATGGAAGATCCAAAATTTTCTAATGAACTGTTTGGTTCAGAAATTCATATTCCATGGATAGGGAAAAATATTCTAAATAAAGATTCACATCCCAAGTACCATCCTTGTTGTGTACGAAAAACAAGGGGAAATATAGAACACTTGAGGACAAAACGTGGGAAAATCTGGGGAAGCCAAAATGGAATAGCAATATTCACTTATTTATGATGCTCACGGAAATACGTATGGCATTTCCTGATTCCTGTTTAGTTGTAATTTTGGTCTATAAATATATGAGTTCTTGCTTAGTACTTGGGTTGGTTTTTACTGGTTCTACACATCTTCGGTGAAAAGTAATCTACCATAAGCCTCTCCTATCCCCATACAAATGACCGAAAAAGGAAATAACCAGATTAATGTCCTAACCAAGTAGTTTTCAAATACAACAAGCATACTTAATATTGATAGCATAAAAGATGCCAAAAACTAAACTTCTGCAGGGAAATAATATACACATAGACAAAACATAAATGAGAAAAGTCAGCAATCAGCCCAACCAAAAACAAGCCCCAGACACTATGTACACAAAAGAAGTAGTAGGAAAGGCAAAGAAGAACAGTATTCACGCCATAAATCCTTGACATAATTGCCAGTAGCTAACTGCATATCAAATAGCTAAGTACCATTTATGCGTCGTTCGCATTTAACCATTTTGTGATCTATAATTTCCTCCCCATAAGTTATATCTGCACCGTATCCTGCTGCAAGTAACCTAAATGATAATGTACCCTATAAAAGGGAGAAAAACAACATAAATTTGGATAAAAAGATGAAAAATGTCAAACTAGTTGTCTCTAGAAATGGCAATAAACTAGAAATGTCAATGACAGAAAATTACATAAATTCAAGAAAGGTTTTGCAAATCATGCATAACAGCAACCTGCTATTCCCTCAATTTACCAAATCAAACTGATCACTTAACTAAAAAAATGATTATTTTTGAAAAAAAAATATATTTTGTCATGGGAAATGAACCATGCAACTTAAACTGTCAGAGGCATTTAATTTGCTGTTTGCTTGAAACAATCTTGTGATGACTATTTTGTGAACTTTTCACTTTTTTGACAGTACATGCGGATTAGTGGGTAAGACATGAGCTTACTCATGCCAAAATTTGGTTAAAACAAGTACACTATATTTCACTTGAATATGGAAAGCCAATAACAAATCTCTCACTATTTATCATCACATGGTAGTTATCAAATATTGAGATTATGTAGACCAGATTTTTTTATTCCTCTGGTCTTCTTTTATGCCATAAAGGATGAAAATATTTGTTTGTCACTTGGTGCATTAACTCATACCAGGATAGTGAATGAAACTGGTTTATTCTCTACCTTGTTTTTACTTTCTCTTATCATGATTCTTTACTCATCTATCTAATTATTCAACAACCACAATAACAAAGCCGTAAAATCCCAACTATTTAGAACAGACTAAATGGATCTTTTGCCGTTATTGAAGTATGTAAAAAGTCATATATTTAATTTAGTTAAGAGCATTTAAATCTTTATTCATGATTTCCATTAAAGTATTTTTATGTCTTCGTCTGCTTCTCATCATACCAAACATTTCATCTCTTCTAATTACCCCATCTATACGTCTCTTGAATTCGCACCATCTTAAATGGATTTTCCTCACTTTTATCTCCATCAAAATAATACCTAGTTGTTTATACGTAGAAATATTTTTTTTCTTATCTTTCCTAATAACTCTACGTATTCATCTCAACATTCTCATCTTAGCAACACAAACAATATGGTGTTTCTTAACTGCCCAACACTAAAATCCATAAATTATTAGAATCTAATAATTTTCTTATAATTTTTTCTTTAAATCTTAAAGGTATCCGATGATCATGCAAGACTCCTAATGTCCCTTATCATTTTAACCATCTTTTTTATCTTATTACCCTAACTTGGAAATATTGTTATCTGAGGTTAATCATAACTTTTATGGTGTTTTCCCTGATTTAATGAGAAAAATCCAATGTATAAGTAGCAAATAATTTATGTATCATAAGGACTCTGGGATGGATGATTTTCTTTTCTCTTCTCATGATTCTTTCCTCTTCTATCTGCTTAATCTAACCCTGATAAGAATTCTCATTTTCATACCCTAAAAAAATGGGAATTTTTTTAGGGCAAACAACAAAGGAATGTACCAGAAGTCCAATTGTAAACAACAAAGCTTCTGGTATACGCCCAACAGTACAGTTCTCATTTTTGGTTCTGTCACGACGCAAAAGGAATATACCAGAATTTCGAGTTGCACGTTTGCAAGAAAAAACGCTTCAAGAACCGTTGATTGATGGAACAAAGGATCCACGACCTACAACTAAGATCAGCCTCGGAGACTTAAATCCGATGTTACAGACAATGGATACTCAATTCCGGAGATGATGAGAACATCCAGATCCTAATCGCCAAAAAAACCCTAATGCTAGTTTCAGATAATTATTATTCATGTCCTGTGGTTTGCTAAGTGGATTTCCGATTTCTACCACAACCACGAAAACCACAAATCAACCAAAGAAGAGATTTAATCTACGCGTTAGAAACATACAAATCCGAAGCAATATAAACAAAGAGGTCATATTTGGATCCCAAAAAACGGAATCGGGAGCAATCGGCAAGATTCGGGGCATGCGGTAGGATCCAAGAAACCAAGAAGAACCAAGAAAAGGGATCGATTCGAGACGGACCACTCGGACCATGGGGGCGAGAACCAGCTTGTTGTGGTAATCCATGGCGCGGCGCCGCCGTCCGCCTCGCTTTCTTCCGCGTCGGGGTTTCCCCTCTTTGCTGCGTCTGTCGCGGAAAGAGACGGCAGTGTTTCGCTGCTTGTGTTGGGGGAAGGGAGGGGTTTACGCGTATCGCGTTGTTCCGCAGTTGCCGGTAGCCGACCGCCCTTCCTACGCTCGCGAAGGGCCAACGAGAGAGGGGACCCAGATTCTATTCTTTTCTTTTCTTTTCTTTTCTTTTCGTTCATGGGCAAATTCTTAAAAGAAAAAATCAACTTTTCGTTATTTTCCGCTGATCATAAAATATCTCATTTTATTTCTAGTAAACGTTATCAGAAGTCATTACATATTATCCATTTCTTATAGGTAGACCTCTTTCTCTAAATCTAAAAAATTATATTAATTTTTTTTATAATCATAAAAGTAAAATATTCAACTCTATTTATTTTAATATTATCGTGTATGAAAAATACAACACATAAAAGCACATACATATATAATAAAAAATAATAAGTAAAAAGATAATTTTAATAATGGTGACGGATAATAGTGTTGTGGATGGTTATGGTAGTGGTGACAAGAACGATACGATGGTCGACCTTGCTGTTGTTGATCCAAACATCGACAATGATGAAGAAGATGAGGCAACGTAGTGCAGAGTTGACATTGCATCGAATGATACGATGGTCGACAAGAACGAAGATGAGGTAAAGTAGTGCGACATCAAAGGAGGAAGAGGGGGCAGATAAGACATCTATGTCGACACCATACCTCTTTGTCTCCTCTTCGTTCTCGTTGACTACTGTATCGCCAAAAGAGGAAGAGGAGGTAAAGCAATGTGACACTGATATAGATGCCTCACCACTTTGTCTCCTCATTGTTGATGTTTAGATTGGCATCAATAAAGCCGACTATCGTATCGTTCTCGTCATCCACTACCACAACAGTCACCCATAATAGCATCATCCGTCACCACCATTGAAATTATTTGTTTGCTTATTATTTTTATACTATTATGTATGTACTGTCATGTGTTGTATCTTCTATCGGTAAAGACAATAACATTAGGATAAATAAGATTAAATGCTTTATTTTCATAACTATATGGATTTCAATATAATCTTTTAAAGCCTATAAACCAAGGTGTCAAAAAGGTCTAAGTATAAGGGCTAATGGGTAATTAGTCTTATTTATCATTGTACCATTGATTTTTCCCTCATCATGATCGCTCCCACTCTATCGTGTTGACTTCTTCTGCCTTGTTACCTGTTGCGAGGCTCCATTGCCTCTACTGCATCCACTAAGGTTCTCGAGCATGCCCTCGCCCTTGTCCATTACTGCTTCGTCAATAGCCTCTCCCATCACTAACATCATCCCATCCCAGTTCACCAATGCTCACATGCCACTTCCCCCTCATATTTTCTCTCTCTTTATAATACCCTCAATTATCTTCCCTAGCATTAATGACTAAGATATCAATACCACTTACCATTACTCGACGCTCGAGTGCTATCCAAAAATGGTCGCCACTTGTTGCAGGAGTACCTCCATGGATGGGTTCATGCATGTTCACGTTACATGTAAACACTCTCTTCGATGAGGCTACATTTTAAATAATTAAAATGGGATCGGTGTTAGCACCGAGAAGGAGGTCGATGGAGAAGTAACAATGCAATGAAAGAGGCTGACATGGCAACAATAAGAAATAAAGGTACGCTCGAGGGTCTTAGTAGCCTTTGCAAGAGCATGGTGGAAGGATTGTTTATAAGAGGTAGATGTAGTCACAACGGGGCAAAGGCATTGACCGTAAACAATAAGCAACAGGACGAAGCCTATCACGATAGAGTAAAAGATATTTTTAATCTTTTGGAAAATAAGGATGTTCTACGAGAGTAAAATAAAAATGGGTGTTGCCCGAGAAAAAAAAACTCAATATTTTTTTTTTTAAATTTACCCTTATTGAGAAAAAAATATATATTTCTTAATTTTTATTATATATCTCTCTCTAAAATTTTAGTTTATCATTTATACCCTTGTAAAATAAATAAATAAATATATATATATATATAAATAAATAAATAAATATATATTATTATGGTTAATTAGCTTTCATGTTATTATTACTTAAACTCCAAACGATATTAGTATTTTAAAAATATAATATTTTTGTAATAACAGTATATAAATATTTTAGATGATTTTTTTAATTAAACTTAAAAATCAAATTACGAGAAGAGGGGAAAGAACGATTTTTCCATAGAAGCTCAATCTTATTGGATTTTTCATGTGAGCATTAGAACAAGTATGTCATGGCTTAAAGGATGGAAGTACCAAACAAATTAAATCAATTCTATCTATATAGAACTTGCACAATATATATATATATATATATATATATATATATATATACCTTTGAGCATGATTAAAGACTTAGTATGAAATGATTATCCCTAGACAAAACTAAAGGACATATCATAATGATGGCTAAGCCTTATATACATTATTATGTTACTTGTAGAGGATATTAAATCTTTATAGGATATGATATGTATATTATTAGGATTAATTATAAATTATCCTTTATAAATGACTTTTAGTATCTCAATGTTTATATTTTTTTAAAATTATATTGATACCCTTATAATTACAAAAATAAAATATCTAGGTTCATTTACATTAATATTATTAGTTTTTCTAATAAAAATTATAAAAATAAAAAAAATAAAAAGATAATTTTAACGTTCTAATTAATGGTGATGGACGATGGTACTGCTGGGTCCTGTAAGTGACTATTATGGATGAGGAGAGTGATAACAAGAGGTAAAGGTTACTCTATATTTGTGTCAACGTCAATACAATTATCTTTTCAATTCTCGATGACTATGTCAATGTCGACACAAATATAGAGCGACCCTCATCTCTCATCGTCGTTCTCATTATTCACAACAGTTATTTGTAGCTCCTAGCAATACCATCGTCCATCGCCACCAACACCATCCATAATTATAAGTTAGAATATTAAAAATATATTTTTTTTTATTTTATTTTTATTAATAAAATTAATATTGTTAAGGTAAATAAACTTAGATATAAGAATATCAATATAATTTATGTAAATATCGAATTATTAAAGATATATTAACGAGCGCATACTACCGGATGATTCGACTTATGCGTCACGGGCGGCGGAGAGAGCGGACCTCTATCGACTACCACATCTGATTTTAATCTGGCGTAGTAGGGTTTATCCGTCGACCATTTGGGGGAATGGGACCGCACAACGGTTGTATGCGGACCTCTATCCGTCGCATAAGCACCCGTCCGATGGACGACACGTCTACTGACTGAAGCATCCAACGGTTCGAATCTCTCGATGAATGCTTGAAACCCATCTCTCTTCTCGACCTTCGCCGGCCAATTTCCCTTCGACATGGAGACGAGGCCTTCGATCTTCCTCGCCGCCACCACGGTCGAGGAGTTCCTTCAGGCGATCAATCCCCGTCATCATGGTCTTTCGCCACTTAGGGTTCCGAGATGGCGAAACTGGATCTGCGAACCTTGAGCAAGACGAGGTAGGCGAAATGCTTGACTTCTTTCCTTCTCTGTTGTTATGCAGTGCGGCTGAAGACTTGGGCTTTGCGACAGCGTTTGGATAAGGTGGTTTCCAGTGGGAGGAGCGAGGTATTAGCTTCATGCTATCACTTCATTGCTATTTCGATAAAGGTCTCTTCTGAAATCGGAGCTATGAGAGAGTTTATGCCGGTGGCCAATTAGCCAGTCACACCCTCGCAGCTGTAATGGCTGTAATCTTTGTGTGAATGGTCAGTAAGCACACCGATAGTAACTGTGTGTTTGCGTCCTTTGAGGTAACTTTTGATTGCGGTTTCTTTTTAGACGCATTCACTAACATTGGAAAATTGAAGAACAGTTCCCTATGAAAAAAATGGAAACAAATTTGAAGTTTGATGTCTCCGGTAATTATACAATGGGAACGGTAAATTCTTTTATAGTGGCTGTTGTTCTTCTTCAATGAATGATATCATTTTAGCTACTCTACTTTGATGTTTGCATTTGCTTAGCTCCTTTTCTACCCTGGAACATATGATAGTCAATTAGCCAAGGGTGACATTCTATGTTTAATCTGATGCCTAGTTAGTTTCTGTACGACTTTAGGATGGCTTTAGTTATTATAGTTGGCTGAGGAAAAGAGTATGGGGCTTAAAGATGTTTATGTATTTGGATTGGGAGAGGTTGTTCTAAGGGCACATCACATTGGCAGCTAAAGGAAAGTAAGCTGGTGATTTGTTAGCCATTCACACATTTCGGCGGTAATGGCTGTCCTTGTGTGAAAGGTAGTAGGCTCACCTACAGTACATCGGTGTTCACAACCGATCCTGGAAACTGAGTTATGGTTTTCTTATGGTGCGTTCACAGACATTCTAAAGTAAGTTATTTTGGATATTTTGATAGCTAAAACTTGTGGATCGTTGATCTGCTGCTGGCGATGCCTGTCGTTTTGCAGCTCGGTTGTCGAAGGATAAGGTAAATGATAAGGTAAAAGAATAGAAGACATGGTTGTCGAAGGAAGAAAATATGAGAGCTTTTTCTTTAATTTAGAAGGGCTTTTAAAGAAACTATGAGAGTTTTCGTTAGAAGGTTCTTTCTTTGGACACTGTTATCTGGAATTCAGTTTAATATTATTTCTTATTTACTAACCGATTATATTACTAGAGGAGGATTGCCATGCTCATGCTTCTTCATCAATTGAGGATCCATGTCAAGTATCTGTTGTGAAGAAGCCTTGGTACCTTATAAGCGACAGTGGGCTCCCAAACCATGACTTTAATTTATTGGACCTCATGTTAGCTGAAGTTATGATTTCAGTACTGTCTTTCATGTATTACCTTATGAACTGATCACCATTACTTCAGATTACTTTCTTGCTTTTCCTATTTCTGTTTTGCGTTTGTTGCTTCATCCTAATTTTCTCTTTTGTTTTTCTTGCTGCTGAACTCCTGTCTTATCATTTCCCTTATCTTGATTCATCCGAAGTTCTTTAGATTTCATTTTTTCCCCCCCTTTTCTGATGGATGGAGGGTAGATAAAGCAATGGTTGTAATTTTTCTGTCAAGAACCTATCCACTACCCACTGCTTTCTCACTTTGATGACACAAATGGTGGTTGTGTCCAAATTCAATATGCATCGACGGATTATTTGACCATTGTTGTTTTAATATGCTGACAAACTCAATACTTAAAAACCTTAAAATTTAGTATTAAATTACAGAATTGAAATGGTATTATCTACCAATGTGTAATGCAGTTGTGTATCTTTTAACGAACTCCTTAATGATACCTTATTATCCACTGAAAAGCAACTTGATCATCATTCTGTAGGGCATCAGAGGCTTATGAAGTCTCAAAAGAGAACTCTAATGCGGGCAGGAGAGCGGTATTTAAAGTACACCAGTTGGCAATG
This sequence comes from Musa acuminata AAA Group, assembly GCF_036884655.1. Lineage (NCBI taxonomy): Eukaryota > Viridiplantae > Streptophyta > Magnoliopsida > Zingiberales > Musaceae > Musa > Musa acuminata. Next base: position 26,367,420 of record NC_088348.1, on the reverse strand, counting down.
CTTTTCTTGGTGGTGAATTGAGGTAGTGTCCTCCACCTGCTATCAGCCTTGGAGATACATTGTCAGTAATATAACATCTATACTGTTGTAAACAATTATGTATTTTAGTTGTATCACACAAAAAATTCTTTCATATTTGTAACCTTATCACTGTACAGCAGAACATTATTATTAGTGTACCTTAGAAATCATTATTATTGTTGATGTTGTTATTATTGTTCTTCAGTTCATTTTTTGCTTATATAGAGAATGTTAGTCATACAACTCAAGAATGAGAATTTCTGATGGAACAAAGAATGTAACAGTTTGGATAAGTATGATGTGACTAATAATATTGTAAGTACTCTAATGGTTATGCACTTTGAATCTTCGGTATAAAAAATGGACCCAAGTAATTAAATGATCAACTGCAAAGGTATGAATAGCTTAATGAAATATGCTAAATTAAGGGATGAGACTGGATTAAATAAATGTGTCGACATTGCTCATCAGAACCATGGACGAGGTTAAGATGCTAATATATCTCTTTTCGAAATGAAGTCTTCTGAGACTATTGCACGAATTTTACGTACCATTCAGTCACCGTAAGACCATATAGTTCTTTGATGGGTATTTTACCCACAAGACGGCATGCTTTATGATGATTTTGAGATGGCTCAACACAATCTTAGATATCTGCACATTACGTGGGTCTCTAAATCGATGTTTCTGCCAGCTCGACAACCTACAATGCAAATGCATAGATTCAGCACTATTTTCTCGTTAGCCTTTCTTGGTAACCCAAACATCTTTAAAAACTTGGGAGAATAAAAAACCCTAACTACGGAATCTAATGAAAGGTCAAGCAATATGTGGTAATCAGATTTAAATGTCTCACACGGTTTACAAATTCCTGTTCGTAGGAGAATAGAAACACAAATGGCAACCTATAAGAGAAGAAAATCCAGCGAATCACTTGTGTTTGAACACCATGCCAGTTATCTAATCCTCTTCGTTCTCCCTTTCATCTTTGATGAGCCTAATCATATCATCGATCCGAAGAATTGTTATAGCTGCCTCAGTCGCAAACTGTGGTCACAAATAAACAGCACATCAAAATTTGGTGATATTCAAAGTCATTTTCTTGCAGATGTAATATAATAAACAAAATTTGCTGCCCACATGTTAGTTATTGTGCTGCTATAAAGAGAGGCACAAATCAAAAGTACGGATTTGATGATAACCATAATAATCCAAGCAATTACAGCAGCACGGTCAAGTCAGAAACACTTTTTACCTGTATGATCTTCACTTTGCTCATTGCAGGCTCGATAACTCCAGCTTCAAGATTGTTCCGAGTTGTACCTTTCGAAAGGTCCAAACCCATGCTGCATTATAACAAAGTCGATATAAGAATATTGTGACAACCATTCACTTTATTCAAGCTTCTTAACATCCACAAAGAATTATTGTATGGATACAAATAAATCCGTGACATCTTTTCGAGTATGTCTAAGCGGTTCTGACTGCAGAATGCACATCTTATGCCCACAGATCATTGAAAAAGTCATGATTGATGATCAAGGAGACTCATGTATCATTCAGGATGCTAATGGCATTCGAATGTTCATAGAAAGGAAAGAATATTGTGCCAACCATTCATTTTATTCAAGCATCTTAACATCCACAAAGAATTATTGTATGGATACAAATAAATCCGTAACATATTTTCGAGTATGTCTAAGCGGTTCTAACTGCAGAATGCACATCTTATGCCCACAGATCATTGAAAAAGTCATGATTGATGACCAAGGAGACTCATGTATCATTCAGGATGCTAATGGAATTCAAATGTTCATAGAAAGGAAACTATAGGTACTCATGAGGACAAGTAGGCAGTATAGGCTTCAATTTTCCAATAGCAACATCACTCAAGTTCAGTGATTGCAAAAGGCGCTCGGGCGCTCGCCTAGGCGCTCGGGCGAGGCGAGGCGAGGCCCGAGCGCCTCGCTAATGTCCCAGGCGGCGCGCTTCAAACAGGCGCCGCCTGGGCGCTCGCCCGAGCCCAGGCGCTGGGCGCTTCGGGCGAGCACCTGGGTAAACCAAGGCTGGTTCGGTTGTTAGTTGGTTCAATCGAACCAACTAAACCGATATAACCCCAACCCTAACCCAACACTAACCTGCTACCGCTGCCGCTCTCGATCCCGATCGCGATCTCGTCGCTCGCTGCCGCTGCTCCCGCTGCCGCTGTCGCTGCTCGCGCCTCGCGCCTCCCGCGAGCCTTCCCGCTGCTCGCGAGCCCTCTCGCTGCTCGCGCCTCCTGCGAGCCCTCCCGCCGCTCGCGCCTCCCGCGAGCCCTCCCGCTGCTCGCGCCTCCCGCGAGCCCTCTTGCTGCTCGCGTCTCCTGCGAGCCCTCCCGCGAGCCTTCCCGCTGCTCGCGCCTCCCTCGAGCCCTCTTGCCTCCTGCGAGCCCTCTCGCGAGCCTTCCCGCTGCTCGCGCCTCCCTCGAGGCCTCCCGCTGCTCGCGCCTTCCTCTCCCTTTCCCTTTCCCGCTGTCGCTGCTGCTGTCGCTGCCGCCGCTCGTCGCTGCTGCTGCTGCTGTCGCTGTCGCCGCTTGCCGCCGTTGTTGCCGCCGCTCCCCCGCCGCTGCTGCCGCCACCACTCGTCGCTGCTTCCTCGTTTCTCCGTCAGCAGGTTTATATTCTTAATATGATTATATTTATTAATTATATTATATATTTTTATATTTTTATTTAAAATTTTAAATAATTATATTTATTAATTATATTTTATATTTTTATATTTTAGCGTCTCGCTTCGCTCGGGCGAGCGCCTGGGCGAGCGCCTAGCGCCTCGGGCGTTTTTCGACCTTGGCGCCTTTTGGCGCCTAGCGCTTTTTAAATTACTGCTCAAGTTCTTGTTATGGGCAGAGAAGTTCTGGGTCAATGTACTTGAACATAATAATAACATGGGATCGAGTGGTTACTAGTGTCCGTAACAACCACTGCTTCAATTATTATGATGGAAATAACATTATATTACAAAGGGATGAACTTGCCAAATTCTCACCATGAGATCAAGAAAAGAATTTGAAAGCAGACAAACCAGATTAACTAAAGGCATCAGGTGTAAAATAAACTAATTAACAAGTTCTAGAAAAGAGGCAACAAAGAGGAAACAAATGTTTCATAAATGATTAAATTATGACTTCCCCTGATACCTCGAAAGGTGCTGCTTATCTGCCTTTGTTTGGGCAGTGTGATGATAAGCCCGGAGTTTTGCAACCAACTCAGTGGCATCTTTAGCAGCATTGACAGCAAGTACCTATTGCACAATTTCAAGCTTTGTCATACATGTAATATTATCTCAAACAAACACCAAAGATTAAGACATAACTACTAGCAACCTTAGGTATAACCAGAAGAGATTCAGCAAACTCTGCAATTGCCAACTGTTCTCTAGATCCCAATGTCGTAGCCAGATACTCCAAGTACACAGACAGTGCAGCCTCCACAGCACCACCACCAGCAACAACCTATATCACCAACTTATGCAAGGATTAATTATAAGATTCAAATAGTTTAAGTTTTTGAAATGGAAAAAAAGGAAAGGTCTTTTAAACTGTTATTTGAACTGAAGTTCATGAAATAAATCTTGATAAACTAGAAGGTTCTATTTTCTCTCTCTATAACTTTTATTAATCAAATCACTGAACAGGCCTTTGAGAAAGTAGTGATATTGTCAGTTTCTTGTGTCTTCATTTGAGAGGCAGTTAAGATAAGAAAACCATTTCTTTTCCATCTGACTTAACATATACATGTTAGAAACACCAAAAAATGTACTGGATTGAACTGATATAGCAGGAAACATACATTAACATCACTACTTTTTTCATACACATTCCTACAATATGCCATAGACCTTCCACTTTTGCCACTTAAAAAGTGCAAAACTAATGAATATGATCTAATTGACAAAAGTAGTGGAATCCAAAAAAAAAAGGGATGCATCATTGCATCTATACTCGTTTAAAAACTTGCAAGTTATAGCAATCCAGTAAAAATTTCAAGTGATGATCATATTGTTATGTACTATATTTTTAATAGCACCAAAAAAATAGTAACAGTTGAGACAATTATAAGAAAGAGAAAATATAAACTGTATATTTTATCACTTTTCTGTGCTTTTGCAAATTATTAATGGGCATGCTTCACATCTAAGATTATACTGCATATTGTAAGTGCAGAGCCTTATGCATAAGGCTAGCAATGGGCTCAACCTAGCTAGGGCCTGTTGAGTGGAACCTTACTTAAGTTGAATCAGGGCCAAGTTATATAGGCTGCAGGAACTTAACCAAGATCAAATGTTTCTCAAACAAGCTGCTTAAACTCAACTCTGTTTTGCTTGGAACAATTCAATGGTCAAACAAGCCCATTTCATATTAAGATAAAGATACAATAGAACACCCTCTCCTTGATGCTTTGCTGTTTCCAGTTCATGTTGAATTGCTACCTGCCATCTGGCACGCCCTTCACTTGCTGATGAGTCCTTCAGTGGCCAACATCTGTAACCTAAGGAAGAAGGCACCTTCAACTCTGCCAAGTGTGCTGCTTTTAACCTCTACAGCCCCGAAAGGCAAGACTGACTTCCCCTTTACCACCTCCCTTCTCTCCTCCTCTCCCTCCATCCCTTCCGTTTTATCCACAGTTCCCCTCTAGCCACCACAAACACCAACCAATGTCAGCAACATTGTGTAGTTCTTCTGAGTTCTGAGACCCACTGTGACCTGTAGTAGCAACAGTATTGCTTGGTGGCAGCAGATGGATGGATTAGGAGATTTGGGTTCCTTCTTTCATGTTTCTCACTCCTCAGACTATAAAGTATAAATATTGTCAAGAAAGCCATATTAGTACTAGTATGGGCTCAGAAGCGCTCTGCCAGGTCTATTGTTGACCACTTTATGGTAAGCAAGGTCGGGCCTCAGACATGTCAGTATGGGCCCAAGCCAAGCTGGAACCAAACAAAGTGTCAAAATTGCTGTAGCTTCAAAAAAGAATACCAAGATACAAAAGCAACTAAAATGAAAAGAAAAGAAAAGTAAAATCACAACAAAGGCCAAAGGCCAAATGTTCTGCAAATAACTTGGAGAAACGTTCTTTTATGGGGGCTACTCGACAAGAAAAAGGCTCTACAGTTTTGGGCACTTAAATAGCCACCAACACAAAATGTTATCCCCAAGATTCAGTTGTCAGGATTTACCGTATTCGACTCCAGGGTCCTCTTAACAATGCACAACGCATCATGTAAGGCCCGATCCATCTCATCAAGCATATAGTCGTTAGCACCTCTAAGAATCAATGAGACCTAATGAAGAAAACAGGAAGTTGTTAATGCACACAAACGACTGGTCGATAAAAAAATTCCAGGAAGCAAACTCGAAGTCTTAAACAACATTGGCAAGAAGAAACCACAGACCGCACTAGTGTTCTTTGTGCCCTTAATCAAAATTACATCATCATCAGCGATACGCTCCTCAATGACTTCATCTGCATGTCCAAGAAAAGACGAATCAAAAGTTTCTTCTCCTTCCATGTCAGCAAATGTGGTGACCTGCAAGGGACCAAAATAAATATTAATCAACACCATGGCAGATTGTCAAAACTTGTTGATCACGTAGGAAAAGAAACAAATAAATATGTAAAGCAGGCAGAGGTGTGCACAAGCCTAAGTGAGCTGTATATGTGGGTAGTCTAGTAAGGAATATACCAAAATTTTGATTAACTTAAGCTTGAGTAAGGTGTATATGTGGGTGTGATGAACCTCAAGCAGATCAAGTAAAAACCAAAAAGATCCAAGAAGATTGCAGTTATGACAATTGAGGTCTTACCACAGTCGCCCCAGTTGCTTTTGCAACATGACGTAAATCCTCTTTGCGAACACGTCTCACAGCAATAGCCCCAGCCTCGACAAAGTACTGAAAGGGCATCAATGCAAAAAAACCTTTATACCACAACATCAAACATATGAAAGGGGAATGACAAATCAAAGTTACAAACATCAGAATCCAGACCGGCATCACTAACAAATTTAAGCAGATATGTGGATACTGATGGCAACATGAAACTGGATAGAAGAATGATAAGATTTTAAGTGAAAAATTATCAACAATAATTAAATGGATCAACCGGAAGCAGCTCTCCTCGAGAAGGTAATTGAGAGATTGTCTATCATCATGGATAAATAATTGACAATAAGAAATTCCGAATTTTTCATGATAACTCAAATAGGCTAGTGCATAGTATGTCCACATCAAGAAAAAACTACCTCTATTTACTGCTAGGATGGATTTAACAACATAAGCAGTACTGAGTCAATTTCCAGTTAATAGTCCAGCATGCCATCATTGGGGTGTATTACAACAATACAGTCACATATGCATTGGAAATTACTGAAACAAAAAACCAAAAAACCAATTAAATATACAGCTCACAACCTTATACCTCAGTTAAAAAAAGGAACTTGGCTACTTCTGAAGAAAAAGTCAACATGATAACCACAAGTTGAGAAATACATGCCTTTAGAGACATATCATCAATTCCCTTGGTTGTTAGTACAACATTAGCACCAGCTTTCAGAAGCTTCTGGATACGCTCTTTCGTGATATCAGCTTCCCTGGCAGGTTTGAGATGGCATTAAACCCAAATAAACTCATGATGAGATAAACAAATGAGCAAATCAGTATGCATTGAAGGTTTCTATTATTCCAGCCAGATAACATATAAGTGGTGCTTAATGGATATCTAAAAGCCAAGAATACAGTGCAATACTGGTATTTTCAAGGATACAATTATTTGGAGAAAAAAAAGTCAGCAGAAAACATAAGCATAAAAAATAGTACTGTGAACAGAGAGACTTGAACTGCCAGAAAGTGGGAACAAAAAATCTAGTTGGTCCAGATAGCATGGTTCTTCCAATTTGGAAGAACTCTTTTCTCTATCAATATGTTTCCTTTATTATCTAGTCTTGTAATGTGCAACTTGGATATACTTAGCAAGACAAATCAGAAATAAACTGGAATGTTTTCAGCAGAGCAAAAAAGACTGAAAATCCAACAAAATATTGGGATTTTCTTTTCTTTTTGCAGAGTTATCTTGCAAGGATGGATTTCAAGCTGCAAATGAATGCAATACCACAAAACAAACAAAATGGACTGGAAATTCAACCAATGATAAGTGCAGAGAAAATACAGAACAAAAGAATTAACGAAATTGTTCATGCAGCAGAAATAAGCATGGCTTTTCTGACACAAAAAACAAAACTTCTATTGCAGTAATATATTCTACTCGTCAATGCACTTCAGATGTTTTAATTGAAGTGCTAAGTTAATTAAGTCAGAAAAATAAAAGTGACAAACTACATCCGATAAGGATGTAGTTCCTGAACAGACTGCATTAAGATAAATCTGAAAGTCTGATACCTTCAGTGCATGCTACCCTTAATTTGGGGTTCAAAAGAGCATTTAATAGTAGCAAAGATTCTAAAACCCATTTGCTCATACCTGACACAATGAAAACTCTGGCTATAGTGGTCCTGTCATGAACCACTTGGTCATTTGCTTATGTGGATTACTTTATATTGGAAAGATTTCTCAACATCTCAACATGGCCTGACCAAATTGTATAATCATCATATCCATAGTAAAAAAGGAACATATCTTGGCTATGAAAGAAAGATACAACTAATAGCTTAATTGTTAGAGAAGAGAAATAATCATACAACACAGCAGGATTCACATTTCCAGTGCCAAAAAAAAAAGTTCTTCAAAACCAACTTGGAAGAAAAGCATGCCACAATACTTGGGCAAATTAAGCATAAATAAACTAAAATTTAAAATTGTGTAGAAATTCAAAAATTGCACAAATTTATTTATGATCTCTTTAACATGAAAAAAATTCAATTAAACTTATTTAATGCAAGTCACATGGACAAAATTAAGATCCACAACATAATTACCTTTCACGAATTTTTTCAAGTTCTCTTGGATCAGTGACCAGGACCTGAACACCCATCTGCATTTTTGTCTTTTGAAGATTAAAGTCAAGACAAGCAATTCTTGCAGGAGCAACCTTAGTAGGCATTCCTTGAGCCGCACGGCCAGTATTTAAAGCATATCCATTCAGCAAGTAGCTATCTTTGGCACTTTTTCCATGAGCTTTCAATATGTTTATACTCTAGAAAGAAACAGATAAAAATAAATAATTTAATTACAAGTATTAAAACAGAGTAATGTAAAATTGAAGAAAATTAGCCAACATATAGATAGACAAATTTTGCAAGTCCAGGTTCTTGTTAACATGCAACTCCATTTTCCAAAGAAAATAGTTCAGGATAATCATAAAGCAACTCGAGTTTCTAAAACTTCAAATATCCTTCAAGTTGATCCAAGAAGAAAAGGTGACAATTAACAATTTAGCACAGACATGTAACTGAATGAGATAGGTTCAACGATGTACTACAGGACTCATTATATTGTCATATTCCAAATGAAAATTCACAATGGACTTCAAAAGTCATATTGTACAACAAATAAACGTGAGGCTTAAACAATTGCTGACCTTTATTGGATATTTAACTTCTCCTCTTGCATTTGTAGTCTTCACTCCCTGAACTGCATCCACAACCTAAACAACAAAGGAGTCAAACAGATATATCAGAACATTCTAATAAATAAGAAACAAAAAAGTCAAACTGAGGCCCATCACCCATGTACAAATTTTAAAGGGATATTGCTGAGCCTTTACTACCATTTACAAGTCACCAGGTACAAATGGCTGATGGAGGATTAATATGAGTATCACAGATCAAATGAATGAAATTTGCAGTTAACACTAACCAACAACCTTCCAAAACCAATAACCTTTAGTACAGAACTTGAATTTTTATCAATTTTATTATCATTGGGGAAAGAATCTCTTTTAAATCAATAAATCATCTACCACTGCCAATACTCGGTCAACAATCATGTGTGTGATTTATTGAATTTCAGTTCAGCTTTAATTTGTAATCTTTGTGGTTTCTAGAGCTCTAAATTTATCTGCAAATCATCATACAAGCACAAAACATTATTTTTTGATTTTTTTAACGGTCCATAATAGGGGTTTAAGGGGGATCCATGAGTAATCAATGTTGGATTTTGGTGATCTAAATATGTATCCAAATATTATAAACAGACTGCAAAATGGTGATATTGGACTTCAGTATGCAGGAAAACATAGGAATGGCATAAGCATCTTCCAGGACAAGGATTTAGTAAATAATTTATACTAAGAAGAAAAGAAACAGAAATGAAAAGCAAGTTCAATCAGAAAGGGAGAGACAATTATGTTGAGCTTACTAAATTAGCGAAGAAATCACTATCGATCGCAATTAATTTTGATGACATGCTTGTCTTCGCACAGTTTACAAGGGAATCTTTCCCAAGCTTTTCGACCTGAAGTTTCAAATAACATCTTTATTGAGCGGGTGAAGCAACATAACAACTGGAACGATCAAGTAATTGGTAGTATTAATGGATTAAAGAAGCACATACTTTTACAGCAAGTTTTTCCTCAACATATTTGCAAGCTTCCCTCATTGCAAGCTGTCAGCAAATTGAGAAAATTTTCAGTTATTGGAAACAGGAACTAGAACTTGAATTGATGTTATTGCTAAATTTACTCTAATATATTAGCACATAACAACAGGAAAGCAAGACTAGAAAAGTTGGAAATTTTAGTTATTCAAAGTACCCTGTAGCCACTAATTATAGATGTTGGGTGAATCTTGTTTCTCACAAGATCATTTGCTCTCTGCAGAAAAGAGATATAATAAATTATTAACAGATGGATCCAGCCTCAATTATTTGTCATAACAGGAAATATAAAGGCATGATGAACTTAATGACAACCACAGTTTACATGTCACCTTAAGTAACTCGGCAGCCAGGATAACCACTGATGTGGTCCCATCTCCAACTTCTCGATCTTGAAGTTCAGCAAGTTCAACAAGAACCTAGAATCATCAAATAATAAGTAATCACAGAAATGTAAATCAGCAAGACCAAAATTGTAGAAAACACCAGTCCAGGTAATCTACCTTGGCAGCTGGATGCTCAACTTCTAACATCTTTAGTATTGTTGCGCCATCATTAGTAATTGTGACATCACCAATGTCATCAACCAGCATCTAGTAGTTCACAATTCAAATTAACTTTTAAGCCTAAATAAACCACTAAAAAAGCAGACAGTGCCAAAATGCATAATGTACCAGATAACAAGCATTCAATAAACTAAGCAAGAAGTGTATCTAGTTACAGTGCTCCTCATCAGAACTCATTTTCCACTACTGAAACACCTAATCAGGAAATTCATGAGTGCAGTCCATAAACACAAACATACCGCAATTAAACTTATCAGGTACATGCACTGGACATGCATTGTTTAATAATGCAAAAAAATAATAGGCAAACTCAGCAGCAAACAGAAATGAACATAAAACAGGAGCATGGTGGCACAACAAGACAACTGAGATTTACAAAATCCTACTCCAAACCCTCATCACTTCCACTTGTTTGGTTCCTCGAGTATCTCTCTCGAAATTCATTACCTGCTTTTACTGAAACTTAGAAATGTCAGCTCAGTGCACGAGACTCCTACCAATACAGAATTTGGAAGGGCGGCCAATAAAAGCAGCCTTTCCCCCGTTAGAGAAGAGACTGTTTTGATAGCTCAAATTTTAATCACTCTGGTTCCAGAGTAGAAACCTCATCAGTGCTTGCTTTTATTGAAATTTAGCTGCACAAGAATGGTTCTGTCACAAACATTGTAGCCTACACATGACCTTGGCATAATACTAAAGCTGTTTACTACACATGACCTTAGACAATGAGTTTACATCACAAATCAACCCAATATATTTTTTTCAATGAGGAATCCAAGTAGGATACACCTCTTTGCATTTCACCCACAATAATAATGTTGGATATGTATAACTAAAGCAAACACAAGATTTATCCAGCAAGATGGTTGGAATATTTAGCTTTTTGGCATTCCTAACCATTTAATGTAAAGGAAAACCATCAAACTTTATGATGACTTGAAAAAAAATGTTTGTTCTCAAGTGATAAAATACATCATACCTCACATTTCATAAAATCTCTGCCAATATTTCTATTGCAATGCCCTTAATGTTCTTCTTTTCATCCCCAAAGAATAAAAAAGATTTAAGTTATTTTGTCATTTGCTTATCATAAGCTTAAAAACAGACAGTGAATACATCCCAAAATGAAAAGACATCTTCAAGTTTCTTCTGTTCTCAGGTTCAGCGCCTGTGCATTTGGCACCTAACCTAAACAATTTAACTGGGAGAAGAAAAGAAACAAAAAGGAACGCAATAATCAAGGATACGGCTGAAGAAAACCTAGTACAGCTTACTAAACGCAATCAACCATCTGAGTGCTTGTGCAGGTGTAAGTGATACCTAATACAATCAATCTGCACCATGTAACTACTGAACTAATTTGAAACTTGGACAACAAAGGAAGCCAAATTTGTGTTCATCGTTATTACAAAAAATTGTCGCTACGAACCTAAAGGTCTATTAAGAAAATGGCGTACTCAGTGGCCACTAATTCTTTGTTAATTTGTGTTAAACAATGTTCAATAAATGTGAGATCCAAGAACGTATTTACCTTATCGAGACCAACCGGTCCGAGCGACGATTTCACGATATTAGCAACCGCTTGGCACGCTACCACTGCCCACAACAACACACAAAAAATGATGGGATGGGCGGAAAAAAAAACAGACACGTTTGGTGGACCTAGAGGGAGAAGGGTCGAACCATTCTGGGTGCGGACGTCTTGGCCGGATTGGCGTTCTCCTAAGATGTCGGGCGTCTGAGCGACGATCGCCATTGCCGACCTCGGGAAGGAGCGGAGGGAGGAGGAGAAGGCGGTGGAAACCCTAGATCTGGGGCCAAGCAGAGAGTTACCGAGAGGCGGGGAACCGCGCGATTCCGGAGAGTTCCGTGGGCAGCAGCTCCCTTGCGCTCACGCAGTGTGGGCTATATCGTTCCTTAAATCCTAGGGTTCGACTCCGCCTCTTGCCACTAAGAAAACGGCCCGTTACGAACCTCCGTTTCTAACACTGACCGATATAGAAATGAAACGGTCCGTTACGAGTCTTCAATATGTGGGAATTAATTAGTCTTTGATATATCTAATTTTCCTTTATGTTATTTCATTATCATGTGATATATATATATATATATATATATATATATATATATATATATATATATTTATATAGCCATACTAGAAATAATATATAGACATATGATGGCATCATACAACTGACAACAATAATAATAAATACTATTCAACTTTATGTAAGAATATATGTATATTATAATTATAATTTTTATTATTAATATAATAATATATGATATTTTTATAAGACATATAATTAATTACTTACAAAAGAAAAAAAAATGTTCTATCTTATTTTCATGAGACCCAATATTACCATGTCATAGGTACAAAAATGAATTGAATAACAAGGGTAACTCAGGGTGATAATTAAATGATTAATTGAAGTAGATTTATAAGCAATCGATAGGAGGTTTTTTAATCCTAGTAGTTATGCTCAACTTGACCTCGATTAAGTTTAATTAAACTATAATTTACTCGATTTTATTTAACTTAGATGATTAATTAGTTCCTTCTAAGTCAATTAAGTTTTGAGATGTAAAATTCATGGTTATCCCATTTATTGTCATTTTTTTTCTACTGGTTTGAGATTTTAAAGGCTGTGGAATGCGGATACACCTCGGTCTATCTTCAAGTCCAATTCAAAAAGAAGAATAATGAAGATCTGTTCAACTTTGGATAATCATCCTGATAAAAATTTCGATTATGTTTGTAACCACGCAATTATATGATCAATCATCATCTAAAATTTAATCCTAATCATAAACCAACAAGGCAATTTAAGCATGGGAGAAGTTCATTTGGCCTTTCCTGCCCATTTCCATGTTATTAGCATCATACAGATGAAAGACCAACATGGCACAAGAACAGACGGAAAAAAATCAAGCTTTTCCGAGTTTTTACCCATGTCGTATACATTAGATTCCAACTGGTACAACTGAACTTCTCGAATGGAAGAGACCACCAAAGAAAGCCACCTAAATGTTTCAACATGTAGAACAAAAGACTTAGAGAGAGAGAGAGAGAGAGAGAGAGAGCACATGAGATCATGTTAGAATCAAATGCACCATATGACATGGAAAAACAAATTCTTATGTGGATCAAGAACAAATCAATGAAGTCTATCTATTCTTAGTAACTAACCTTTGTAATCTACGTTTGCCTACTCACCCAGTAGGTGCTAGAAAAGAACAACATCAGGAAGTTGGATTTGAAGTGTCAGATTAGATATAGGCAAAAAAGTAAAAGATAGCACAATCAATGAGATATATAGAATCTGCAAAATGACCAAGAGTGTGCCATTATAAATTAAGCCGCTTTTACGGGATGAACGAGGATGCTTGCACTGGTGAAACAACTCAATCCATGACCAACAATGATAGCAATAGAAATTAAATAAATAGGACTAAGTTCTATTATTGAAATATTATACAATATAATAAGCTAAGATACTTCAGTCTTCTTGAGGCTTAAAAGATCCTATTTTAAAAGATATCATTAACAAAGATAACCCTCATTTTCTGAGGTGCCAATGAGTTTAAAACTTATTGCATATAAGAAAAACTGAACTTGCCATGGGAAGCCTTCTCCCTAGGAGTCCTACAAGTAGTCAAACAGAATGCTACCACTAGTATGGATGTCAATAGGTGCATTTTTATTTTCACCTTTATTGGTGAAGTATGCTGGATAACCCTACCTGTTTTCTTCTTTTCAAATTGGTGATTCTTTTCACCTATCACGACATTGAGCAGCATCAAGTCTCGTCCTATAACACCCTCTCTCCTTCCAATCTGAATTTGGAGGGAAGCCACACTCCCATATCTCATATAGAAAAGTAAATCCTCTTACACAGAATTTACAAAGAAACCTTTTCTATGGCTTAAGGCAGAAAGTCTATCCATCTGTGAAGCATAAGACAGCTCACAATAAAATTACCTCTACAATGATGTTGCTAGCTTTCACCATCATGGCATTTTATAGTTCTGTTTTACTTTAATGTGTCTGGAACTGAACAATACACATGATAAACTTAGCATCTTGTCTAACATTATTTGGAACTAACCCAGTTCAAGCCATGAACATGAAAATTGAACATTGAAGACACTTACACCATATGATTGGAGATGTGCCTAATCACAAGGTGCAAATTGTTACCTTGAAGAACCCCCATTCAATCAAGCTAGATTAGCCCTAGGTCTCTCTGGATCTCTTATGGCTAAAAAGCACTTTGGTTACTGAGCTAAATCTTGTCAGGGTTCATGCAACTCCTATGAATCCTAGGCAACATGTTTGATTACAGCTTGACTTTGCAGGGCAAATCCAACCCAAAAGGAACCTTTAAAACTGATAGAAGAGGATAACATTTTAGGACATACCTTTTATGATTTCTAGTTATTTTCCAACTAATTATGGTCATTATTTTTGGAGTTATTATTTTAAAACAATCATAAAATTCCTGTTTTGAGTCGATTTCATATATAAAAGTCTTGATATCATAATGTGAAGAGTTCTGAACTGAAGGTTTCTTTTGTGGAATTTTGGCGAAAATGAAAATTTCCTCCTACAAGACCTCCTAAAATGAAATAGATATTAGTTATAAAACTTCGTGCTATCATTAAGACTTGTATTAGTTTTGTTTGCTCATAATAGTAATAGTTATATTAGTTAGTTTTCTACCTCATCCTCTCTTGTTCTCTATTGGAAGGTCTTTCTCTTTCTCAAATTAGAGAATCACAATAGAATTCCTATCTTTGAAATCACCTGCTCCTTGTTTGTAACATAATATAGCTAGGTTTCATGGGAGAGAGAGAGAGAGACCAAAAGATGACACAAGTATATATATATATATATATACATTTTTTTTCTGCCCTATCCTAATGCTGCACAAAAGGTAGACATAAATAACCATGTACTGGATATTAAAGTGATGGAGAGAAAATTTTCTTGGTATACTCAACCCAAATGATGTCATGCAGGCCCAGCAAAAGCTTAATTTTTTTAAAGGAAAATGCTAAAATATGTTAATAGAGAGGAAGAAAGTTTCCAAAGAAGAGCTCCGTTTACACATGCACATACATGCAAGCCAGCTGTTCTTATCAGAGCCTCAGCCAGCTTACAACCAGTGAACTTTTGGAGGCATTGCTTTTTGTTGTGATATAGGCTGAACTTAGCTTTGAGAGATTCAATCGTGCTTGGCAATCAGTTATCCTCCATTAGTTGTAACATTAATCGTTAAGCTGCACTACAACCTTTCTCCAATACAAGAAAGAAAACAATCTGCTCTTGGAAAGCAACTGTTGGAATGTGCGAAACAATCGATATTTTCTCACCAAGTAATGTATGTGACTCCTACCTCATGGCATCTCAGGTTTTCCAATCAAATGCCACTAGCAATCAATGATATTTCAAAAAGAATTGGAATATGAAGAATTATGAAAGATTATACTGAATAAACCATAAATAAGTTGCTCAGTAGCTTTAGTAATTCTGATAAAACAACTTGCCCTACTGCATTCAATTTATCAGACAGAGTGACGACAAGTAAGAAAGGAAACATGGTCATGCATGACATTTATCATAGACTACGATCCACAGTATACTGATATCTTACTAATTCTAGCATTGATGCATGGTATATTGTAATCTTAGGAAGTTGAAGAAGAAGTAGAAATTAGTACCTCTCCTAGTAGTACTATCACAAGCTCAAGCTTTCCATGGCTTGCACCGTCACACTCACCCAGTGATCATCGTCCCCGCGCCCTCATCCGTCAGAATCTCGAGGAGCAGAGAGTGTGGAACCCGGCCATCTATTATACTAGCAGTTCGCACCCCCTGGGCGAGCGACCTCACACAGCAGTTCACCTTGGGGATCATTCCCCCGGCCACCTTCTTCTCCATCACCATCTTCCTTATCCCACTGATATCAATCTCCTTCACAAGGCTGTTAGGATCATTCCGATCCTCTAAGATCCCGGCCACATCCGTCAGTAAAATCAGCTTCTCAGCCCCCATTGCGGCTGCAATTTCCCCAGCAGCCGTATCGGCGTTCACATTGTAGCTCTGCCCATTCTCATCCGCAGCCACGGACGCGATGACGGGGATGTGACCGTCGGCCAGAACGGGGCGGAGGATACCCGGGTCGACGCGCGCAACCTCACCGACAAAGCCAAGGGCAGCGGCGTCAGGGGTCGGGCGGGCCGTGAGGAGGCGCGCGTCTTTGCCGCAGAGGCCAACGGCGGTGCCGCCGGCGCTGTTTATGAGAGAGACCAGAGACTTGTTGACCTTGCCGACGAGGACCATCTCAACGACTTCCATGGTAAGGGCGTCGGTGACGCGGAGCCCATTGTGGAACTGCGGCTCGTGGCCGAGACGTAGGAGCCAAGAGTTGATCTCCGGACCACCACCATGGACAAGGACGGGGCGGAGGCCGACGCACGAGAGGAGAACGAGGTCGTTGATGACAGACGACTGGAGGGTGGCGGACTTCATGGCGGCGCCGCCGTACTTGACCACGATGGTCTTGCCGCGGAACCGCTGGATGAAGGGTAGAGACTCCGACAGGATGTCGACCCGCGCCTGGGCCGGCGATTGCACGACCGGCAAAGAAGACGCTGGAACGGTGCTGATCGAGGCGGAGGCGGCGGCGGCGGCGAGGGAGCTCGGACGGGTCGACCGCGCGGGAAGGAAGCTGGGATTAGGATTAAAGTCATCTTTATGGAGGGATCTAAAGGGAAGGCGGCCGCAGAGGGGAGTCGTAGTGGTTTGCGCGACGACCATCGTGACGCCGGAGAGGTGTTCGATAGGATTACCGAACGAACAGGGGAGGAAAAAGGCAGGATGTGATGCGGTCACCGCCCGGGGAAGCGGGAATACAGCTCCCTTTGCAAGTACACTCGTCTCAATATATAGTTACAAAATTACCCCTAAAATATCTTCCTTCATGGAAATTTGTTTCGCACTCAGCACGGCGACCCACAATCATACCCGGAACGATCATCTCCATCGATCACGTCAATCTCATAAACGTCGATGATATGCTATTCATAATATTCATTTAACTAATCTGCATTACATATTTCATGAACGACGCAGTATCTTAATAATGAAACCATTGTCATGCCACTGATGCTTTGTATAATTTCATTGGTTTATTGACTAATATGTGTTGGAATAAGATTGTATATATTATTCCTCATGGTGACTGCATTGGTTCCACGATCTAGATTGGTATGTGCCTCCAATATTATCCATGCATAATCTTTTATAGTAAATATGTAGATTCAATTGGATGAGATAATTGCAAGTTAGCTCAAAAGCTCGAATCCAAAATAATTAACCTCATAAACAATAGTGAACCAATCTAACCCCATAACCAAAGTCAAATCTTGTATTGTATCTGATGTGAACCTAAACTAGAGCATCCCAAGCCAAAAGTCCAAATACGATACTCACACCTCAACCCTGCAAAACCAAAATCTAATCTAACTTTATGGCATTCAAATCTACTACTGATCAATAGTATGTTATATAAGCTCATCCACGGTGAAGATGAAGAGACGAATCTTAGAAAGTAATTATCACAATGCACAAAAAAATAATGATATGATGAAAATAAGGTTACCGTTTGAACTAGAAAGTCCCAAGTCATCATAGTTACTGATAAAAAAAACATGCTAGCCAAACCCCAAAAACAAAAGGACAAAGAAGAATCATCTTTCACTAACTGCATAAACCCTTGATGCTATGATATGAACCCATTTTCGTTTGCAAAAGTACATAATTTCAAATGGCAAACTGCTCAGCTAATCATATGGAGTTCAAAAACATGACTTCACAAAGTGTGATATGATTCACACACAAATGTGTAGTTTGTATTATGTAGTACAATGCTTACTATAAGCAGACAGGCATATATAAATTGCTTCAAGCCTTCTGCATGCTTGCTTCAATCTGATACAATGAAGGCATATATGAGGTGCTTTTCCTGTTATGTCATGACACCATTACCTTCTCCCAAGAACATGCAATAGGAATCCATCAATAGCACACAAATTCCTTTTCACGACACTAAATATAACCAACCATAGAGCACAACTCTTTTCTCTGTTGACACATCTAGTGGTTAGTAACTTAGTAAACTGTTGCACAGTCGAGAGGTCTAATGTTCAAGTCGACATGCACGTCTTGTATATCGTTTGACGTAATGAATGAAAATTATTTAAAAAAAAAACGAGGCCGTACCTGAACACCAAGATCAAAGTCCATTGTGTAGTCATACTCGGATTGTAGGAACCACCGAGGTGATAAAACAAGAAAGCTACCTACAAAAGAATGAGAGAGCATCATGACACATTGCTGCATCCAGCCTTAGGAAAGCTGATTCATCATTCATGATATTAACTAGTCAAACAATGATCGTGACAACCGAAGGCATGTTTGGGATGAAAAGAAATAGCAGCAGAAAATTAAGTCTACCGAAAAGGATGACTAGCAATGTGTTTGATGCAAATATTTTCATTTATTAGCTAAGAACAACTTTCAGTGACATGATCATAAGACAAGATATGGGGCCAAAATCTCCACTCACTCCTTTCCTCTTTCCATAGTATATGTCCCAGAACCATGGCTGACAACCAGCAAATGATACATGACCACTTAAGTACACACTATTTCTTTAAACTGCTCAGTACTCCATAGCTTCCTTGATCAGTGGCTAATGTGACATGGCCAATTTAACAAAAAAAAGTTTCAAACATAAGTTTCCTGACAAGTAGGACCTACATAAAATTTAAAGATATTGGCTACAAGTTTATAAGAAATATTACCATTAGATTAATCAAATACAACACTACTTAGCGAAAAAATAGAAACATCACAGCCAGACTTATCCTTCCCCACAGTCTATTTAACCAGCAACATACTTTTAGGTAATGCAGGACTACTGTGTAAATTTGTCCCGATAATTACCCAATAAAAATGGATATCTGCAGCTTGCCAACAATAAGAAAGGGAGAAATTAGTTGACTCTTAAACACATAAAACAAACAGGAAATCAATATAGTCATTGATTTAAACAAATCCAAGCCTGACCATAACGATCCCAAATGCCACAAAAGGGACTAATATGACGAAACATACATACTCAAAATAAGATAATCAAATTGATTTACATAGACGATTAGCTGCTAATCCAAACAAATCTACATTGATCTCCAATTATGACAAATGCTAAAGAGCATTAGGTTTGTACTTCCATCTAGTACTTCAGTTTATTCCTAGAAGAGATTCAAATCCTAAACCCACTGAGATTTAGCTCATTTCCTCACCATAAGTTGGTTTAATTTAAATATGATAAGGCCCCACCAATATTAACATACTGAAACAGTCTTGCATGCTATCCCTCTTACATAAAATGATGCTACTTAATATTCTATGAAAGACTCAAATCATTTTCTCAGCATTTACAGGGTCATCTAAATCATAACAAAACCCACAAATTTTGGCATATCAAAACAAATCTACATGTTGTAGCATACTAAAACAAACTTAAGATGATAATCAATTATTTATCCATTGATTACTGTGCTGCCATATTCCTGTCATAAGCCAGCATCATCATATGAAAATAATAATGCCATATGACGATTTTCCTAAGGGTTAAAATGTGATGACAAAATGACCCCACATGTTGGAGTGCATGCCCATAATAAAAAATGAATTATGAGAATCACATAAGAATATTGTACAAGGTAATAGTGTTTCTCGCGAAAATGTGCATTTGCCAGATGTCTTGATGAAGTTGCGATCTTCATACTCCAACATGTGAGGTATATCTTCCTCCTCAGCACCAAAATAAAAGGATGGACCTGATAGCTCCACCTTTGTTGATTTTCAAAAACTCCATAGAAGATAGACCTTCCTTCTCCTTAGAACTCTTGGTCTCTAAAAAATTTATATGCACAAATAACCAAATGTAAAAGTAAAAGTGTAATAAAACAAATCAAATCCAAATATTAAGTTTTTTGCTTTACCTTTTAACAGTGTATGAGTCACCAACCAATCACCATTATAAAAAAGAACCTTCAAACTAGCTCACCTTAGATTAGGTACAATCCTAATCTAAGGTGACTATTAATCTCATAAACCCTAAACCCTAAACAAAATTCTATTTACTGATCTCGTAGCACCAAGTAGTGACTATTAATTGGAAAGAGAGTATCTATACCCACATGATGTGTATACCATTCTTTATGACAGGGTATTGCTTGTCAGATAGAAAGCATGATTTCCTTACGTTTCGTTTGCCCACCTTCCTAAACCAAATCCACGAAGAGCAAAACCCAATTTAAGAGAAATATAGAATCTTGTCATAGAGGAGAGGAGGAAAGGAGGGGCTAACCCAAACCAGGTGAGGCACTTGACGCCCAAGAGAACTTGGTGATAACCTCACCTATCTTCATCATCAAGCAGCCCACCTACTCTTGGTTAGCCACTCTCTTCCTCCTTCCCTCTTTGACTAGATTCAAAATTTATTTTGAATTACTTTTATTCTTCATGGATTTGGTTAGCGAGGTAGGCTTAGCGCCAAGGATTAGGAAGTCATACTCGACGGCTGACAAGGAATACCTTATTATGTTAACCATCGAATTAAAAATATTCTATTTCTAATTAATGATTGCTAGTTGGTGTTATGAGATCAGAAAGATACCGTTTTGTTTTCTCATGTTCAACCCATTTAATAACTAGACCCATTTGTTTTGGCTCTTGCCTAACCAATCATGATTGTTGTCTATTGGCAGACTAGTTCAATGGAAGAAGAATACAATGCTATATAAGGGAAAGTGCTTCATGATAATGATGATGTTGACAATGGTGATTGATTGATAACTCATGCGATGATGCCAAGGTAGAGAATAATCAATATTTGAATGTGCTTTTACATTTGATAACTTGTACATTTGAATTTTTGATACCAAAAGTTCTAAGAAGGAAGGTCTATCTTTCATGGAGTTTCTAGAAATCATCAAATGTAGATCTATCATGTTCATATATAAAAAGTTTTGCCTATATATAGACAAGAGCAAAGGATCTAGAATAAGTAATTATGAGAGTTTCTCTCTCGTAAGAAATCCTATCATAATTGAACTTTCTTTCTATTGACTAATAACTTTCATTAGAATCCAATCAGATCTAATATATTTTATCAATTAAATAGGGTCACATAATCTAACAATTCTAACTACTCTTTTTTTTTTGTCACAATCATACACTATCAATGCATGTCATTTTGTTATCATCTAAATCACATCAAAGCAACCAATGTGTAACACTTTCAGTAAAACATTAATTATCAGCTTCCATTTAGACGGCAGTATATAAGTTTGTTTTGGTATCTGCCTTCACCTTCGGCACCTGACCTCAACAATTTAACTCAGAGAAGAAAAGAAAAAGGAATGATACTCAAGAACACAATGAAAGAAACCCTTGAATGCTTACCGAATGCAATCAACCATTTGACCGCTTGTGTAGGTGTAAGTGATATATAATATGATCAATCTGCACCATGTAATTACTAACTAAATTGAACCTTGGACCACAAAGTCAGCCAAGTTTGTGTTCCTCGTGACGAGACGGAGGAGCAAGGAGTCGATCTCCGGGTGGTCATCATGGACGAGGATGGGGCGTAGGCCGTCGCACGAAAGAAGAACGAGGTCGCTGATGAAAGGCGTACTTGACCACGATCATTTTGCCGCGGAACCGCTTGATGAAAGGCAAAGGAGAAGCCGAAACGACCGCTTGATGAAAGGCAAAGGAGACGCCGGAACGATGGTGACCGAGGCGGCCGCGAGGGAGCTCGGCGGACGCGTAGACCGCGGCG
This sequence comes from Musa acuminata AAA Group, assembly GCF_036884655.1. Classification (NCBI taxonomy): domain Eukaryota; kingdom Viridiplantae; phylum Streptophyta; class Magnoliopsida; order Zingiberales; family Musaceae; genus Musa; species Musa acuminata. The sequence continues at coordinate 26,345,317 of NC_088348.1, read as the reverse complement.
GGGGAAGGACGCACGATGAGGATTAGGGTGACCTGTTTGGAGGGAAAACGGCCGGAACGACCGAGGCCTCGCGATGGTTAGTCACAAAACGACCTCGCGATGCCTTGTTTCTTGAAATGCTTTTCACACCCGCCGCAGAGGCCCAGAATCATACCCGGAAAGATCATATCCATCGATTACGTCAATCTCACAGACTATGATGATTTGCCATTCGTAATATCCAATTAACTTAAATTGCATTAAATATCAGAAAAACGATGTAATATTACCAAACCTCAGATCTTCTCTAATATAACTTCTCATGATTCGACTCAATGAGATAACCCCTATAATCCAATTCAAACATCCTCTAGCATTCAATGTTTGACCAGTATGGAGTATTACAATTCCACCACTGACATCTCAATCCTGCAAAAAACATAATCTAATCTAGCTTTGTGACTATCACATCTACCGATCAATAGTATCATTATGACTATTATACAACATAAGCTTATACAAATCTTAGTCGCTGACCACAAAAAGAAGAATCTTTCATTAAGCTCCATATAAAGTTCGATGAGCATGTGCCACTAATTGGGCATATCATCATGCTGTATAAGTACCTCAGGTGGCAGGGTTCATGTCTCTTGTTGGTCACTGGAACTTCAAAGATCAAAGTCCATTGTGTAGTCATACTCGATCGTGGGAACCACAGAGGAGATAAACTTCAAGAACAAGAAAAGGTACCTGCAAAAGAATGAAGAGAGAATTATGAGTCACTCCTTCCTTCATCAACCCTTGTGATGCTGTTTAACGATATTAACTAGTGGAACATTTAGTAGGGGAGCCAAGGTCTTATAAATATCAGTCATATGAAAGCAAATGATAATTTATGATATGACGATGCACGAACACGAGCTGCCTTGGCTCCCCTACTAAGGGCAAGAAGCAGAGTGACAAACATAAGAAAAATGTTACTTGTCAACTTCTGGTTCAATTCCGCGTGATATGAGAACATCCAGCATTTTTTTTACGACAGCCGCATGATGGCATGGATGTACAGATGCATGCTTCAGGCACAAATGAGGATGATTTTCAATTGTCACCTGTCAATTTCCAAATAACGAAATTAATAACCAGATGAAAATTAAGCTTAACATTAGGAAAAGACTAGGTCTAACAAAGGGACAAAAATCCCCAAAAAATGGCATTTCATTCATGAGGATGCAAAAGAAAGAGAGTTTTCAAGAGGCTCTTTGAATAGAAACAAGGTTTAGATTGAATGTAAAGAAAAGAGCATAAACCTAAAATTAAAAGAAAGGAAAAACGAAGTATATTAAGGCCTATGAGAATCATATAATGTGGAACCTAAATAGTATTAAAGAAGAATCTTTTTTTGGGGGGGGAATATTTTGCAGACCACAATTCTGATATAAACAACACTCCAAAAGTGCATGCCTGTTGTCCTATAATTGTATTGTTTCAACTCTTTGAACAAGACCATTATATGAAAAACTAACCAACTTTACCTCTGCACCACTTTTTAAATCAAATACTTGCACATTTTAACAGATGTTATAACATGCTTCAATTCTTGCATAAATAGCTTTTGTCTTGGCACCTAAACATATCCTAACCCTAAATTGTTAATCGATGAATTCCAACAATGAAAATCAGATGCAAGATGGTAATTTTTCATCCATAAGTCCAGCCAAATTTAAGGCAGATCCGTTTCTCATGCTAAAGTATACACTTATATCTTCAAGTCCATTGAAGTTCCAGGGTTACACATCTTATCAAGTTTTTAGCATAATTAGTATTTATGGGAAACACATTAAATCAGATGCAATGTAGAGATTAGAACAATGACATTACTGTTTTCTGTGTGTGGTCTTCGTTCACATCTTCAAATATAAGTTCTGGCGGCAAAGGCATCCTCCACTGAAACAGAATACCAGAATATGAAGAGGATTAACCAAAATCATCAACATCCTAATATTTTAATATAGTCTATAAAGTAACAAGTAAATCTTAATGCCTCAGACTCTATGCAGCTTTGTCGAGAATAGCACATGAAGTTACAATCGACACTCCAGCCGCGACACTGATCATTTTGATGAAAAGAAAAGGAAATTTGTATCCCACCATGCTAGCGTCATGTATAAATTGAAAGTAGAGAAATCATGCTCCAACTAATTGCAACCAATAGAAGAAAATATGGCGACAAGACTTTCCATTTTTTACTAGAATTATATTACTTCTTTTGTATCGGCAACTTACCCTATATCAGTCTTATCAAATGAGTTCATAATACATAATTTCTGACACAAGGGCTTCAGAAAGTACATTGCGAAATTGCTGTTAACATGGATAGACTAGTAGGTCAGTTTATAATAGTAGACTGCTAAATGCCTGTGAGTTAATTATAAAATTCATAAAGATGAAAACTATACCATCAAAGAAGAAGCCATAAAACTACTTTAAATAGCATGCTAATTTAAACTATATCATGAAGATGCATCATTGGAGTGGAACAACCTGATCATATCCAGTTAGCCATACATGAGGAGTTTGATAATATTTGTCATACCTACAAAATCAAATAAAACATATCAAGATTCAAAGATGATTATTACAAAAATAGCATTTTCAAGACAAACACATAAAATAGCATTTTAAAAGTATATTGTGATTAAAGTAAATATATGCTTGCAATATTAAAGCAAATTAAGGTTGTAACTTATGGACATCTACAAGTTGAATTGCTAAGATGGAAGTCAAAGAAGCAAAAATTCAATTCAATGCTGATTAGTAGATGAATAGACTAGGTTTTTAACATTTTCAATGAAGGATCATTTCTAGTCTTATGGATGCATTGAATAAATAAGGTATTCAGTGCTACAGTTTATGATATAGTTCAGCCAAGGAAAAATAAATTATATGCTAAAATACTTTGCACATCGAGAGAAATGGTTGAATATTTTAGAAGGTCAGCCTCGATGCAAAGGTAAAATTGAGCAACCTATGCATAATGGGCCAATCATAGAACAACCTCTACTTGTGGGGGTTGAGCTAAGTACATCTGACCCCTTCAAACTTATCAGTTGCACATGATGGACTATCTGCAGAGTGATCACATGTGGGCCCCTTATGATTGCTTAATATCTTTTCTTTCTTCCTGAAACAAGAAAAAGTTAACAAGGATTAATCCAATGCAAGCGAGCTGTCAGATACTGTATCGATCCTGCCGGTGTAAACAAAAGAGCTCCTATTCAGCACTTCCCACGTCTCCCAACTCTCTCTCTCTCTCTCTCTCTCTCTCTCTCTCTCTCTCTCTCTCCCATGTCATTTCTGTTTGACCAAACATTAACTGTTTTATGCTCTAAATTATTTTCCTCCATGTTCTCTCCTTGATTCTTAACAGAGTTCCTTTCTTTTTCTACATCATTTGCATTATCTCCATATTGATTTTACCTACTTCTTTCTTATCTTCACCGTACCACATGACTTCTAGTCTCTTGTTATCTTGTTTGCATTATTAAACAACTGTCTATGAGGAGATCTGATTCTTGACACTCCTCATCTTCTAAAGGGACAAAGAGTGAAAGTAATTCTTGACTATGAGGTCTCTAATTTGTTTAAACACCTCACCTCAATCGATATATTTTTGTGTACCAAACCCACTTAGCCTTAGCAAAGGTTGAGGGTTCAAAACCCCGTCCGATATATTTTTCTTATCCTTTTGAGAAAAAAGGTATTAACTATGAGGTCTCTAACTTGTTTCAACACCTGCAAGTCACAATGTTAGATGTGCAACACACGTAGAGTGAAGGTAAGTTCTAAAATTTTACTCTTGAACGCAAAAGATCCAAAATGGCGTTGTACAGCTAAAAGTGAGGTGTTTGTGTGAATTTCTTGTATTTAATAAAACATATAACAGGATTTTCATGTTTGCAGAAATTTTTTTACCTTTAAATAAAATCTTTGCGTACAGAAGTTATATGACACTAAAAACTAGTGAAAGAAAGTCGATTACTAAAATTAAAAGAGTATTTTCTCAAGTAAAATACTTACGTTATGCTAACGTCATATGTTCGAGTCCGAAGAATTTTGTCATCCTCAGGTTCATTTGCAACGAGATAAGTTGATGGAAGGATGACCTGCAATTATTTGAAATTGTCATGGGCACTGCAAATTGCTTCTAGATAGGTAAAGGTTTAAGCTAAAACATTATTGAAAACAAAGCAATATAACTCATAACGAGTACTATATAATAGTTAAACAAGATATGTATATCAGCATACACATTCATAGATCAAAAAATTTGGCAGCAAACATACAAAAAGCAGGAAGTTATAAACAACTCAAATGGGTAAATAAGACACAAAAAAACCTCCAATTAAAGTTATGAATTTGAGAAAAAATCATGCAGTTACTTTTCATTCGTCCATTCTATAGTGATCCTTGAATTGGACGAGGATTTCTATTTCTTGTTTGCCTTCCTTCGATGAATTTAGGCATATTCAGGAAACTCTAAAGGTGAAATGTAACAATCTTGGACCAACAATATATATACATATATGTATGTATGTATGTATGTATGTATATGTGTATATGTATTCATATACATATACATATAAATACATACACACATACATAAATACATATATATATATATATATATATATGAATACACACACACATATTTATATCCTAATCTTAGAAAATTGCATTCCAAAGGAAAAGATGAAAATCCAACCAAAAATATATTCAACTTAATTAATAAAACTCAAAACTAAGTAATCAATTCAATTGGACTAGATAAAAAGTCTATTTTGCATCCTTGGGACCAAAATCTCCACTTTCTCCTTTCCTCTTGCTACAGCATGGCCAATAACTAGCTGATGATACATGACCAAGTCTGTATCAATATGGTTTTCTATAATAGAGATTTCTTACACAATTTCCTTAAGCCGCTTTATAGTCCATAACTTCCTCAATCGGTCGCTAATTTGTGGAGAATATGTTACATTCATGACCCATTTCCAGTTGTATCATTCTTTATGACAGGCCTACTTGATGAATAAAATGGTGACATGGCTAATTAAAAAAAAAATTGGAACATAAGTTCCTGGACAAGTAGGACCTACATAAATGTTAAGATATTGACTAAAAGTATATAAGAAATATTATCATTTGATTAATCAAATACAACACTGCTTGATAAAAGATAGGAACGTCACTATCCTTCCCCACAAATGTTGGCATATCAAAACATATTTATATATTGTATCCTACCAAAACAAACCTCTATACTGCCTCTCATATGTAAGATGATAATCAATATCTTACTTAGCGAAAAATTTTGTATTGATTACTTTGTTATGACAGCATTGTCACAGACCAGCATAACCATATATGAGAATGATAATGTCATATAACTATTTTCCTGAGGGTGAAAATATGATAGCAAAATGAACCTCCATGCTGAGAGTGTATGCTCCTGACAGAAAATAAATCATCAGAATCACATAAATACGTAAAATAATCGTAAAAAGCTTGTAGTGTTTCAGAATACACCAATAAATTATTAGATATAAAAATATGCATTTACTGTTTCTGTCTTTTTCTCATAATCTGCCATGTCAGGTATGTCTTCCTCCTCAACAGCAAAATAAATGGGGTTGAACGTGACAGTCTCACGTTTGTCAATTTCCACAGACTCCATGGAAGGTATAGCTTCCTCCTTATAATGCTTGATCTCTGAAAAATTCAAATGCATAAATTATCAAATATAAAAGCATAATATACGAAAATAAATAAAATTCTAATACTGATTTTTATTACCTCTTGGCTTCCGATGAGTTACTATCCAACCAATAATATCTTCATCATTAGTATCAAAAAGAATCTCTTCTCCTATAATATTGTATTCTTCTTCCATTGAACTAGCCCTCCTTAGACAAGGTACTGTAACCAAGTGACAACCACGAAAGAACAAGACTCAAACAAATGTGTCACCATGAGATAGGACAAGAATCAAACAAATGTGTCTAAATATTAAACTAAGCAAACATAAGAAAACAAAATTCCATTTTTCTGATCTCATAACGCCAATTAATGATCATTAATTAGAAATCGAGTATCTATAATTCAATGGCTGGCCTACCATTTCTCGTGATGAGGTATTGCTTGTCAGCTGGCAAGTAGGACTTCCTCTTGCTCGGCTCGCCTGCCTCCCTAACCAAATCCACAAAGAGAAAGCCTAATTCAAAAGAAATATCAAATCTAGTCAAAGAGGATAGAAGGAAGAAAGGAGCTAACCAAGACCAGGTCGGGCACTTGGCGACAAGGTTATCACCAGCGAGGATGAACTCAGAGATGCTAAGGACGCCCTTCTTCTTGAAGGCAGAAACAGTGCGGGGCCTTGTGAGTAGCTCCACCGTGCTCTTGAGAACTTCGTGCAACTTAATCAACACCATTCTTTCTTCCTTCCTCTATATAACTTCTCTTCTTGTGCAAGGATCAACACATCCTTGAAGGGAGAAGCAAAGGAGCAAGATGATGCAAAGGAACAACTAAATAGAGTTCCAAGTAAGATGAAGAGATTATCCCCATGGTGAAGGATCAACAAGTTGTTGCCCGACCTCTCGGACGATGAATAATAGGTGAATTAAAGACCAAATCATAAAATATTAAATTATAATACCCAGATTAGAAAAGCTTATTTATGTAAATCTGACATTTATGTGATTTACATAAGCAGCTAAAATAACATGAATGAGACACTTTTTGCATCTTAAGTGGACACATCATGCATAAAGGGGATGCTTTGTTTGCATTGGATCCTTTGAATGGGTTCTTTGGCCAAGGCGAATGTATCACAAGAAAAGGAGACTCTTTAGTTGCATTAGGTTTTTTGGATGTTTCTTTGTCATGGGCGGATGTATCACATGCGGAGATGCCTTGGTCATATTGGTCACTTCAGATGAATCACACGCCAAGGGATACTTTAGTCACATCAAACGCGTTGCATGCTTTTTCGTCCTAAGTGGATGCATCACAAGTAAAAGGGACACCTTAGTCGTGTGGGGAGATTCAAATGCTTCTTTATCCGAAGCAAATGTACCGCCCATACCAGCCCCCTATCGGATTGGTAGGTACCACCCGTACTGAGCGGTACACCACGACAAACTTTGCTCTTAACTAGCTTAGCCCAATGACATCTAGCACAAACATACATAATTTATATAAACATGTAATACAACACAACCATTAACTTCAAGTCTTCCATTATAATTCATAATCACCTAATCAAACTAACATAATCCATAAATTTTAAACCACATATATAAGAATTTCAATTCTAAAGAAAAGCAACTAATAAATAAATCATCGTAAATTAATGTCTAGAAATTTGGTATTTTCCTATTTCCTTTCTCATAGGAGCCTCGACCCATTCGTTCACTTTGGTCTCCACCACTTCATGATCGTCATCAACACCATCTAGGCTTGTACTAAAATCAGGATTTGTATTTACATTTAAAGCTGGGTCTGAAACATGTAATTTCCTCATCTAAAAAAAATAAAAAAAAATGGAATGAATATTCATATATATTGTATACATATACATACATACATACATACATATATATATATATATATATATATATATATATATATATGTATAACATTTATTTATTTATACTACATGAATTCTGTTACATCAAATGCATCTTCATAAACATTAATTCATAATCATACCGGTAATTCATAACTAAAACAACTTTGCATGAACAACAATTCAATAACCAACATATTATGAAGGCATATCA
>NC_088348.1:26330000-26332500 GCF_036884655.1 Musa acuminata AAA Group | reverse complement strand
ACGAACACTAGCGGCCCTTTAGCGCTTTCACTCGTTAGGAAGTAGGTAAGAGCACAGAGCACCCGGTTGGTTACCCAATTCTTGGAAACAGAGCGAATTCTTCTGTTTCGGGACTTCAAGTTCAATTCAGACTTAAATAGTATAGTATAGTACGTGGCCTGGTTCTTTCTATTCTGAGTATAGTACCTGTTTGTTACTTCAATGCCACACTTAATCATTTCCCGACCTCGACCCGAAAGATTCAATCAATTCTTTGACTGCAAAATTCCTTAGTGATAGAGCAAGAGCATCAATCAGTTCATAAATTATGGATTCCATTACTGTTTTACCTAATACAGCTAGGTTAATGCTTTACGGGGGGACTAAGCAATCTGATAGTGTGGGTCATTTTCTACTTTTCTATATGATCTCGGTGATGCTATGATAGCTCGGCGAAAGAAATAGTGGAGTTTTTCTGTTCCATTGGCCTTACTACGTTGCTCGGTGGACTTGCTGATGACAGTTATTAACTCATAATATTACTGATCGTACTCTCTTATTTGTGCTTTTTATCTGATTCCTCGACCCCGACATTGATGGAATTGTTGGTCTGGTCTACCGCTCTGCTTATGCTTATTCTTCTTAATAGGAATGAATACGATGAAACTGATTGACTTTGACTTCCCATTTTGATGAATATCGAATTTCATTATATGGTTATCCTTTCACTTCAAATGATTCTCACAGCATCTAGATGAGGACGTACGTCTTCTGGGCTGCTACATGAATTGACTGAAATACGGCATAAGCAATGGTTGGTCTATATAGAGTCCAATATAGCAAGCTTCCCACTAGTTTTCGAGAATTTGGTTAATCTTGCGGAATGAGTCTATGTTTCTGCTTTCTGCTTTTTGGATTTATTGAGGAGTGGAAGCTGGTCTGGAACCAGTGATACCCGCTAGAGAGAAAGGGGCAAGAGCTTACTTCTGCGGAGTGCTATTCTATTTTGAAAACCAAAACAACCTGGAATAATGAAGCTCTGTTGAAAATCCAAAATATACTTCTTTACTTGTAGGAAGACATTTGGAACATCTAGCTTGTATAGGGACTACTTCTTTGATGCAGCAATAGCCGTGCTCATCGTTTTCATCTTAACAACTGGACGGAAGGTTTCCTCCAAATCTATCCAATATTATATTATTGAGCAAAGACTGGATTTTGTTTGCTATAAGCCGTTTGTACGTACCTCTAGAAAAAAGAGAAAAGAGCCAGATGCAATAAATGATCCTTCGGTTCGGTCTGTGATTCTTTCCTTTAGTAGGAAGAGCCATGCTTAGGTCAGTTCCTTCAGTTCGGGCATTGACCAGGTTAGTGATGAAAAGACTTCCAGCGCCTTACTGTGGGAATAAATAGGGGAATTGATTCCGTCTGCAAATGATAGGGTGATGGCTCCGGAGCCTATAGGTTAACATCAAATTCTAGAGCCAGATGCTTTCTTCATTGTAATTGGCCAAGTGAAAGCGGGCGTAGGAGCTCCTTTTTGGTCCAGGCACCTACGAGTTTTGGGTCCAGGCACCTACTACTACTATAGTATAGGGATTTGGAGGACCATATTGACGGTAGCACCAGCAACGGAAGTATACTAAGTAGATTTACCCAAATCAAATACACCTACTCTATTTTGCCGACCCCGCCATGGATTTCTCAATCAAGACGAAGGCATATATCCCGGGTTCTTTTATGTTGTTGGGTAAGAAGTGTTGTTCCTCGATGTCACTTTCCCATGTCAACTAAAACCAAACTAAACCACTATTTCCTGCAAGTGTTCCTGTGCCTTAAGGCGAGCAAGAGTCTAAAAGTTCAGTACTACTATAGTTTTGGAAAGCGACGAAGCAGATCTGTCCTTCTAAAAGAAAGGGTGAAGGATTTCGAATCGCTACGAAAGAAACAAACCTCTTTGATCACTTGTTTTAGGTAGCTATTTAATCCGTCTCATATGTGCGATTACCAATTCCTTCTTTGAAAGATGTTTGCTTAGCCCCGCTGGGATAGGGATAGACATAAACAGCCAGGATTGCATATCTTACCCATGGTTTAATGGGAATTCATGCTAGAAGCTTGGCGCGCGATTGAATGCATTCCTGCGAGCCTCTTTCCTTTATATATAAGTTCATTATTTCTATCTGGTAAGACGGAAGTTCATTATTTCTATCTGCGTTCATTCCGGTACCTAACGGCGCGCATCTCTAAAGCAAAGACAGGTGAGAATTCTAAGAAAGAAAGAAAGCCACACTACTTAGAATAATCAAGAGCTGGCGGGACTACCGGGACTACTTGACTTTAATAGTGAATCTTACTTCTAAGCAGATAGTTTGCTTCGCAAATTAGTAGGAATATGGAACATGAGCTTGTTCTATAAACTACATTCCAATCGAACGGCTCGGAAACCATTATCGATTCAATCTGTAACTGTCCTCTGGGGATTCATCATTCAATCTGACCTCAAGCTGTAGTTTGCTGG